>NC_056728.1:344599551-344747051 GCF_019279795.1 Protopterus annectens | reverse complement strand
ATAAGTAAGGCCTTAGATAAAGGCTAAGTAATATTAAGTATTCACTATACCCACATCTATTAAAAAACAACGTCACTAGTTGCAACCAATAAGTCCATAGCTATGGTATGAAACATGACACAAAAGGCAATGTTGAATGACTAACAATCAAAAACAAACCTTCATTTTGAAAGCATTAAAACTATTAAACAATACATTAAAATTACTTATTGATTGTGAGACATCTGTTTTTCAGAATTGGTTTTAAAGGGATCATATTGTTCAAACCTGGAGGACATATACTTTTCAAATTTGTAATCCATTTAACTTCACATAGTTCTGTTCGAATCATGACATCTCCTTGTCCGGGATTGAATGGAATCATCTCTATGGCTTTAAATGTGAACTTATGTGACAGATAGGAAGCTATATGGTTTGGAAGGCTGTTGTGAGGGTCCAAAGTTGAACCAATGACTGTGTTAAATAGTTTGCTCTTAAGACTGAACTTGACTCCTTTTTAATTCTGTAAGTAAAATATGAACCTCTGGTTAATATGATTGTTTTCAACAATTCAGTATTTAGGAGAGACTTATGTCCTTCACTCTAGAGCCCCTATAGGCTAAATAAAGTTTACCCTTACTGGTAACCGATTGAAAAGAGGCCTAGGTTTTCCAGTCTAGATGGGTATGAATTATCTCTACAAGTAATGATGCTCCTTGTAAAATTTAATTGAATACCTTCTAAAATCAGGAGATCACTTTTCTTGTAGGACCAAAACAACATGATGCACTCAGTGATGGGTCGAACATATGGTATGAACAACCTCTAAAGACAGTCATCATTTCTTGTTGTAAAGTTCTTGAAAATTAAGCCAATAACATTTATTGCCTTAGCTTTAGCTTTTAAAGCATTAGTCCTATACTTAAAATTATTACATATAATACCTAAAACCTTATATTCCGCCAACTTCTGTAACTCATGGGGACCTAAGTTTATTTGATATTCAACCTTTGGTTTCCAAAATGCCAAGTAGCACATTTATTATTACTATCTTTTAGTCCAGTTAATGAAATGAAAATACCAAGTTGAACAATACTGGACTGAGAAGTGAGCACTGGGGGACCCCTTTGCTCACTTTAAACCAGCTAGATGTGAAATTTCCTAACCTTACTCAATGCAATCTACCAGGTGGTCACGGTGGTGCAGCGGTTAGCATTGCTGCCTCACAGCAAGAGGTTCTCTGGTTCGATTCTCGGCTGGGGTGCCTTCTGTGCAGAGTCTGCATGTCCTCCCTGTGGTCGTGTGGGTTTCCTCCGGGTGCTCCGGTTTCCTCCCACATCCCAAAGACATGCTGTAGGTTGATTGAACACTCTAAAATTGGCCCTATTTGTGAGTGTGTGCATGTGTGTGTCTTATGTAGAAGGTTGGGTGCCGGGCTAGCAACTCGACACTGTAAAACTCCAATGCCAATCATGAGTGGACAGGTGATCCGCTGTGGCGACCCCTAACCGGGAAAAAGCCGAAAGAAGAAGACTCAATGCAATCTACCATAAAGCCCATTAGCCACCCAGCAAACAATGCATAAAATAACTTTGTGTTTGAGCATGGCACCAATGAGAGCAGAATGAGGGACACTGTCAAAAGCCTTAGACAAATCCAAATAGACCACCACTACTGACATCTCTTTATCTAATACAATTGTCACTGGGTCATAAAATTCAGTTAAATTAGTGAATGCAGAAAGTTTTTTTTGTGAAACTATGAGGTCTATTAATAATCCCTGAAAATCTAGCTTAAGAAAGGAGAATAACACTTCTCAAAACTCTTCCCACCAGTGAAGTAAGATTGATAGGTCTATAATTACTTATACTGTCCATTAGACCCCCCTTATGAATAGGAATTATGTCCACAAGTTTCCAACTAGCAAGAACAATGCCAGAATATGAAAGGCTAATAAAATTCAAGAGATGGTAGCCAAAAATCTTTTTACTACACTATGCCCTGAAAGTACCTGTAATATTATCATGTCCTATACCACTACCCTCTTTAATACAGCTCAAAGATACCTACATAAGGGTCAAATTGAAAACTAGGTACATAAAATCATCTTCTTTTAAAATTCTAACAACAGAAATGTCATCAAACAGTGTAGCATCTGCCGGGATGTGCTCATTGAGTAAGTTCTCTAATAATTCTCCAGTATTCATCACTTCACCTCAAACAAAAATTGGTCCAAAAAATTTTACTTTATTGCCAATATATCTAAGCTAAGAATAAAATTTCTTAAAACAAGGGCTACTAACTAAATTGTCTTCAGATTTACTTTTTGCTAATCTCAAAAAGGCATAGGCCTGTTTTAATTTATTTCTCTTGAACCTCTTCCAGAGTCTAAATTTCTTCCCCCTTTTTTCTCAGAAGTTTAGTATGGCCAGTATTCCACCATGGCAGTAAATTGTTAGTTACTGTTTTTTTACATCCAGACAAAAGAACTTCACAAATGTTTTCAAAGTCCAGCCATTAATTCACAACATTATTTACCTTGGATGAATCCAAGTCCATAGAATTTGTTTAATGTATAATGTTCAGAACAGCTTAGACTTCTCAAAAAAAACTCACTTGTTGATTAGTGCAAAAAAGCTTTAGCTATTATATTAATTCAAAAGATGAGTGACCTGAATTCCCTAATGCACACAGTTGGTTAATCTCAGAAATTTTATCTGAAATGTTTGTAAATAAGAGGTCTAAGACATTAGTTGATCTGGTAGGAAAATCAATCACCTGAGTCAAATTGTGTAGCATACATAAATCGTAGAATTCATTCTTTGACATTGCCAGTGTTGGACCATCAGACCAACTGATCCCTGGAAAGTTAAAGTCACCTAATATTATCAGGTTATCATAAGTCAAAACTTGACTACGCCAGCAATATAAACTAGTATAAAAGCACAGCAGACTTGACCACACCGCAAAACTCCTCCAGACAAGGCTTAATTGATTAAGTAAACTAAAATAAACCAAACGAATAAAAACATAAAATATAAGTGCTTTTGTCTCAGTATTTGAAACTGTGTTTAGCAATTCTGATTGGTTTAGGACAGTATAAAGGGAAATGGAAATGCTTACATGATTATATGATGAAATTTCAAATACTAAGACGAAAGTGCTTATGTTTATACTTTTGTTCCCTAACATTTAGCCACTGGGCCGCAAAATTAACCACTCCTATCCTATTACTTCTCAAGCAGCTAAATGATTGGTATCCAGGAAGCTGTATTCCTTCACTATTCCATGATTCAGTAATTACAAATAAGTCATAATTATTTACTGAACAGACTACATTTAGTTAATTTATTTTATTAGTCAAACTTTGAGCATTAGCATCATACACTTTTCAAAACCTGGGGTGTCTAGCATGGTTGTAACTAACCTTTATTCCTGGGTAAAATCCAAAAAAATGTTTCATGATATCAACCAGTTTCGAACTTAACAATTTAACACCTAAATAATTCAAACGATACCTATCTTGCCCAAATAAACTTGTTTTATTCACAAAATTATCCCAGGAATTAATAAAATCAATGTCATTTTGAATATACATTTATTGAACAACATTGCTTTTGTGAACTGGTAACCTGATAAGGGTGGTGTGGGCAACATTTCTAAAAAGCAAACATTTATTTGATTTTTTTTTTTTTTTTTTTTAACAAACCTCTGAAATACTCTCAACCATCCTATACATGTGAAAGAAAGGGGTCATTGTCAGATCATTTATACCTGCATGTATAATTACTGAGTTATAAGTACATCTTTTCTCTATCAATTTGACAAGGCCTGTGTAAATATTGTGAAGTGTATATCCCCCTAAACTACAAATTGTTAAATTCTTTCTAGCAATACTAACAAGTGGTATAATACTTTTCCTAATCATTAAGTCACCTATAACTAATACACCAGTAGAACATTTTACCTGATCCTGCGTATTTACCCCATCAATTCTAAAGTTACCTCCGACTGCTCTTTTCTTAATATGTTTGTATAAGGTTGACTCAGACTGGCTGATGACATCACCATCACTGTTGTCTATTCCTGTCTTCTTTATATTAACGTCATCTGCATTTTCCTGAAAATCTAATTCAGCCTGCAATAAAGATTTTTCAACAAGGTTATTCTGTTGTTTAGTAAACTCTGTATGAGCCTCTGTATCCGATGTGAGTGTTTTTCTTTTGTATAAAAATACATGATTCCCAAACACATATGTGCTATAACTGGAATTATTCTTCTCCATAAAGGAATTAATATCAGTTTTAGACCCATCAGAAATCATAAGCACCTCTGTATTAGCCTTACTTCCTTCAGAGAGAGATTTGTACTTTATCACTTATTAAAAATTCATAATCAGCCACTTGTGATGAAATCTCTTTACTTAAACCTACTTCTCTCCATCTCCCTACTGCAAAATAAGATCATCCAGTTACTATCACAGTCATCCTTTCCTGATCCTCTGCTACATCCTGCATATCTTTTTTTACCTTGTGCCTGCTGATTAAGCAGCTGTGCTCCTCTTCTAATTCTGTCACTCTTCCTCCTTCCTGAGCATTTAGTTTTCAAGGTGCAATCACTGAGATGTATCTTACCAGCACTAAACAATACTGTCCCTTTTGAGTGAAAATAGAATCTGTCCATTGTATAAATCTGGAATGTCTGTCAAATAAGGTCTAGCAGGGGTTGCCTTTGAATTATTTCTATAAAATCTTAGATAAGGGGGACAAAAAGGAAATGTCTGGAAGCTGCTAAGGCTACAAGCTATGCCACCTGTATGTAGAATGACCAGTGGAGACATAGATTGTGAGTTAACAGTGGTTTATTGTACAGCCAACATGAGTCTACCTGCATGCACATTCATGACGTCCACATAACTGAACTTACTTAACACCACCCTCCCCCACGTTCTTCCTTAAACTACAGTAGCTGTCAAGGTACAAACAATCACTGTTCTACATCCTCCCTCTTTAACTTTGTTCTTGATTTGAAATACACGAATAAATTTAATTTAATATTTTCTTAAAACACATTCTAGAATTAAACATTATATTAACAGTTCAACATGGCCTGTCTGATTTCCAGTCAAATTCACTGTGCATATTTAGGATTGGGTTTGCAATCTCTTCATGCCCCTGTCTCATACAGATTTTGATTTGAATTACAAACAGGAACTGTCTTTTGAGGTTTATTGGGTACCGAAGCATTACTTTGTATTTCAGGACTATTTGAATAAGGTGGTCTATCTTCTTGAAGCTGATTGGTTGGCAATTCACTCAAAGAACTGGAATCACCAGTACACTTGGTCTGTTGTGGTTTTAGCTCTGGGCAGGCAAAATGTGTCTGCAGTTTCTTCCGTAGTCTGTTCCTTCAGACTAAATTATATAAGATCTTGGTTCAGCACAAATGTCCTTTACAAAGCCTACATGATCATGACCTTTTGAAGTCTGCATTCTAACCACTTCACCTTGCAACACTGGTCAGAGAGGCCTACTGGTTTTGTCATAGAATAACTTCTGAGTGATGCTTTTTCGATAGTTGAATTTTGACTACCTTATTACTCTTTGAGATAGGCACTAACAGCTGTTTGCTGATTGGAGGGGTTGCTTGTGTTTGTCTTGACATCAGTCTTTGAGCTGGTGAACCAAGCTTTTGGTCACAAGGAATGTTTTGAAGGCTTAGTAAATTGAGGAATACATCAGTTCCATCTCTTTTTCACTTTTCCATTAAAGGCTTTGCACTGAGGACTGCTTGCTCAGCCAGAATATTAGCTTGCGGGTTTTCGGGACTGCTGGTTACATGAATAAAGTCTCAAGATGCCGCAAAGTCTTTAAATTGTTGACTAGTGAATTGTGCACTGTTATTTGAGATGACTTTATGTGAGCTTCCACGGACTGAGAAGTGCTTCTTTAATTTTGTAATTACTGTGCTAGTGGTCAAATCACAGAGTAAATCAACTTCAAACCATCCGGAGTACGAATCAACTAGAACCAGCTAATGTTGATCATTCCATTTGAAAATATCTACTACTACTGTTAACCATGATTGCAAACTGAACATGAAAATGTCTCTCTTTCAATATCTTTGGACACTGAGGGACAGAACACAATGCGTCTTTCCCTTCTATTAGTTGACTGAGTGCCCAGGTGGCCTCTGTGCAGAATTTTTATATAGTCTTTTGGCAATGATTTAGAAACTACTACTTTTGGGCTTTTCATAATGATGCCATCTTCCACTATGACATCATCCCTGAATGAGAAATACTACTGAATTGCAAGTGGCAAACTTATTTAACATATTGGCCAGCCTTGGTTGATAATATTACTCAGTTTTTGAAGAACTGAGTCTTTAGCAGTGTGATTTTTTTAACTCATCAAGCTGTGATGATGAAATGTGCTTGACTTCCCTGACTTCAAAATCAGCTGTTTCATTTTTGTCCTGTTCCCTCATCTTTCTGTGCATGTGACAAGGCATCACCAAGATACATGCATTTACCTTTTATGTAGGCAATAGTAAAGCTGTATTTTTGTATCTTTAACATCATATGTTACAATCATGCTGGAGCGGTGTTTATCAGCTTGCCCAAAATCGTTACTAGTGGCTGGTGATCTGCTTCAGTTTGGATTGGCCTTTCGTATATATAGTCATTGAATTTGGAGCATGCAAATACAACAGCAAGACATTATTTTTCTATTTGAGCACAGTTCATCTCTGAGTCAGGGTATGGGATGCATATGCAATTGGAATACCCTCCTGAAGACGCGCTGTACCAAGTCCATACTGAGAGGCATCACAGGAGAGTGTCACAGGCTTATGGACATCATAGTATCTCAGTGTGGGTTGACTGGTCATTTTCTTATTTAAAGTATCAAATGCCACTTGGTGCTGTTCAAACCAAGACCATTTTATATCTTTATGTGTTAACTCACACAGTGGTGCAGACGGCTCACTAAGGTTTGAGATGAATTTTCCCAAATAATTAATTATACCCAGAAAATGCTATAAAGATGTAACTTTCTCTGGGACTGGCATTTCAGTGATTGCTGTTATCTTTGACAGACTTGGGTATAGTACTGAGTTTCTGAACACATGACCAAGATCGTTAACTTCTTTCAATTTCAATTTACATTTCAAAGGATTTAGCTTGAGACTGACCTCACGTGCATGGTCTAGAACTTTCCTGAGATTTCTGCCGTGTTCCTTTTTTTCCATTGCCCCCAACTGTAATGTCATCTGCAATAATGGCACAAAGATATCCAGCAAATATCTGTTCCATGGCATGCTGGAGTGCTTCACTTGCAGTGATTCCAAATGACATTCTCAAAAACCCGTATCTGCCAAATGGTGTGCTGAATGTTGTTAATAAAGAAGTGTGATCTAGTGAGATTTGCCAGAATGAGTTCTTGGCATTTAAAAATGAGAAACAGTTGAATTTGACATTAGTGCTGCTACCTCCTCTACTGTGGGCATTGGATGATGAGGACATTTAAGGGCTTTATTTAAGTCTCTAGGATCACTGCATATCCGAATGTCATCTGAGCTTTTCTTGTGGGCTGTCATCATAGACAATACCCATTCAGTAGGCTCTGTCACATGTCATCAAAGACTATACCCATTCAGTAGGCTCTGTCACATGTCATCATAGACGATACCCATTCAGTAGGCTCTGTCACATGTCATCATAGACGATACCCATTCAGTAGGCTCTGTCACATGTCATCATAGATGATACCCATTCAGTAGGCTCTGTCACAGTGGTAAGAACGTCATTCTGTCTAATTCTGCTTTTACTTTACTTTGCATTGCTACCAGGATTTTACATGTAGGTCTAATGACTGGGTTTATTTTATGATTCAGCTTCATAGAACATGTAACTGTAAGTTTACTAAGTTCATCTTTGAAGATGTCAGCATATTTTTCAAAGCTACATTGTGAAAAACTGTCATTTTCGCTTGTATTCAAAAGGTGCACTTTTTATTGAGCGAAATCAAACCCATTCTTAGGCTGTCTTCCAGGCATATTAATGACCTTATATCTGTCTGAACTACGTAAAATTGTAAATCATAACAGTTACCTGCAGAATGGCAAGGAAGGACTACCGCACCATCCTTCTAAATTTCTTTGCCACCATAAGCAACTAGCTTTGTGCTCCTTGTTGAGTCAAGGTTCTCTCCAGCTTTTACTTTTGCATAAGCTTTTGCTGATATAATGTTACATATAATGTTACATTTAGATCCAGTGTCTACTTTGCTCTACTGGCTTCCCATTAATTTTCATGATACAAAATATTTCACTCTTTGCTAAGAAATGGCAGTCCACTGTGTAGACAATCACGTCGACCACAGAAACACCATCAACATAAAAAGTTTCATCACTGCCGTCAGGGTCTGCTACAATCTCAATTTGATCCACTGTTCTTGTCCAATACATTTTATCATGAGTCTGTGTCAATCTGCAGAACTTTTTGAAATTATTCCACTTTTTACATTTATGACACTGTTGGCCATAGACTAAACACTTCTGTCATTTAGGTTCATGACTGCTCCCACGATTGTGACAATTAACAATGGCAGGTAGTAAGGCACAGCTCTTCGAGTTACACTTTTGAGGTCATATTATCTTAGTTTCTCGTTGCACGCTGTCGACATTTGCAGCAGCAGAGATAGCAAGCATACTGGTATGTTTTTCTGTGAATTCATGTATCTGGCAAATTTCAGTAGCTTTGCTCAATGTTAATTCATTATCACATAGTAGAATTTTTCATAACGTGTCATTATTAATGCCACATACAAGGCTGTCTTTTATCAAGTTGTCTTGTAGACCCCAAAATCTACATGTCTTTGCTTTATTTCTTAAGTAGGTAATATATGCTTCCGTAGTTTCACCAGGTTTTTAATTTTTCTTATTGAATTTATGTTTCCATCATTATATTCATTTGGGGGTTACACAGTTCTTGAAATTTACAGTTTAAACATCTCAGATCTTCGTGGGTCTCAGCCTGAGCAATGATGTGGTGGTTTTCTCCCTCTCCTGCATAAACAGCAGGTGCAAATACAAAAGAACGTTCTCGCTTGATGGCCTCAGAGCCTGCCAAATTGAGAAGTATAAATGCTCGTATACGTGCAGCTTTGTCTGAATGTGCAGCTGCTACGAAAATATCATATTTTGTGCAAACACACACCAATTCTCTGCAACATTGCCATCAAACACCAACAGTTCAGGTCTGCGAAATCTGTCTGCCATTCCATCAAAATATATTTATTTACCTTTTGCACTTAGGTCATTTGTTACACTTGAACAATATTTAGTTAGCATACACTTCTGACACCATGTTGAATGACCAGTAGGGACATAGATTGTGAGTTAACAGCGGCTTATTGTACAGCCAACATGAGTCTAGCTGCATGCACATTCATAACTGAACTTGCTTAACACCGCCTCCCCCATGTGCTTCTTTAAACTACAGTAGCTGTCAAGGTACAAACAATCATTGTTCTACACTTTATGCACAAGGAAATGATTACTCTTTTCTAAAGTCTGTGTACATATTATTCACAAAGTAGTGAATAACTGTAGTAGTGTGGTATGGTGTGGTGCTCTATCAGTGGTACGGTGTGGTGCTCTATTAGTGGCTAGCTCAACTACTTAGATGAAGGTCATCAGCACACAGTCTAGAAGGCACAACATTTTCATGAGTTTACAAACATGGTTAGAAAAAAACAGTGCTGAGACAGAGCACAGCAGAGCTGTTAGTAGGATGTGCCAATCATCAATATTCTGGGTAGTAGTTGATATGGGGGGGGGGGCAGTAGTGAAGGGACTACAGAAATGTGTGGCAACCACAAGGGTGTTGTTCTGAGGGCAATAATGGGCTGACAAGCTTTGCCCAGACTGAGTAACTGGCTACTAGTTTTAACAAATATTTTAAACTTGATGATTGATAGCTTGTTGTTGTTGTGTCTTTCGGCTTTTCCCAGTTAGGGGTCACCACAGCGGAACTCCGGTCCGCTAATGATTGGCAGTAGATTTTTACGTGCCGAGTTGCCGGCCCTGACGCACAACCTTTAACGAAGGTACTCCCATTCATGCATGTCTCCACACAGAAAACACTCTAGCTGGGAATCGAACAGGACAACGTCTTACTGTGAGGCGACAACGCTACTGCAGCACCACCACCGCAGTTGTCAGAAAAAAGTCTTTCTTGCATTTCAAGGGCATGGTTTCAAAGTTGTTGCAGGATACTCTGCAGTGGGATAAAATTATTACATTTGTTGCTCTTTTGGTATTGTCTCCTGAGGCACCTCACCCAGCTGTTAGGTGCCTTTTAGATTAGGTGATGCATGGCATTATATTTGTTTTTGTCGTCTAGTACAGAAAAAATGCCTTGTTAGCTTCATGTTTTAGAGGGGATAAAGCCCTGCCTATGTTACAGACAAACTAGGCCTTGATGAAGTTCAGATAAGATTCATCGATAGAGGGAGCTGCATTCGGAGAGAGATTAGAGATAATGGATTCTTCTACTAGTTGTCAAGTACCATTGGATCATTTTACAACGTGTTGCTCATAACTACATGAGCTAAAACTCACTGATTGATGCTTGTTCTAGGAAATCATCGTTTCTTCTGTTTCAATTCCACTTCTCACAAAGACTGCTTTTTTCCCTTTTTCCTTTTCTTTTCTGCGTTTGTGTGACTATGAAGTTAATATATATGTAAAGGGGTGTAGCGGGGCTTGCCCAGCAGCAAAAATGTTTTATTTTGTCTGGATGAAGCAATGACCAGTTGTGTTTTATGGTTGTATATTTATCTGGAAATTAGTCACACTTTCATAGTGGAACCATAGTAAGACAATACCTTCCTTCCTCTCTTAGGTTAAGGGGGATAGCGCACATCCCTCTGGTAAACATTTCATGCCAGAGTCTCTGATGCAGACAAGAGATCAAACAAAGGGCACTTGTTGAAGGGAAGGTAGGGTCTCAGAGGATCAAATAACTCATGGTAGTGAGCAACACCCATAGAAAAGCACTTTAATCACTGCCTAGATGGCAGCCATACTGTGGATGGGCCCTAACACCATAAAAGAGAACAAACAGGTGATAGTAACTGTGGTGATGACTTAATGGGCAGGAGGAGGAGAAGAAGTGAAAAAAATAAAGTAAAAAGGAACTGAATAGTGGCATTCAGATCTTACATATGAAGGTGAGAGCAGATAATCTGCCTCATGAGGCTGGAATGAAAATCTGTATGCACTTTGTGGTATGACCAACAGGCAAAATTGGAAGGTGCTCACTGAAATTATGTTACAAAGCACCTTTCTCAGAATTTTTTTAAAAAAGAATAGAGATCCTAATTAGAGGTGTTTTCTCTGTTTGATAGTTTAACTGTTCTAGTCATAAGTGAGATAGCAGTACAGGGATTTTGGGAATATTCATCAGAAATAGGTCTTCCTTCTGACATAACTTCACAGCTCATATTGACAAATAGGCATAAAAGAGTGTTCCAGATTTATAATCATGGTCTGAGTCTAAACATGGTCCAGTGCGATCAGTGGTCTATCCTGGTTAATAAGCACAAATCAATTAAATAATCAATCAATCAATCAATCAATCAATCAATCATTCACTCACTCAATCAATCTCTAGTATTCTGTTTGAGAAAGCTTGTGGAACACAGATGTACACAACAACCAGATGTTTTATCAAATTTACCTTAACAGATATAAGGATCACTTTTCCCTGAGTGGAGGTTCAAAGTTGAGAAATTAAAACAGAGGTATTCAAAGAATTCATACACTATGACAGTTACCCTTCAACCCCCCCCCCTTCATCTTATCATAAGTGCTTTAAGCAGGCGTGAGTACTTCAGTAGTCTTTATTAATGGTCAAAACTGTTTTAGTGACAGACAGAATTTAAAATGTGTGAAGAGTAAGCCTGCTATGGAGAATGTTGCATTTATTGCACAAGTGGGAAGTGATGTGCACCATTTTAAAGCTGACAGCTGAAGACCATATGCAATTCTTCAGATCAATGGGAACCAAAGTGTTAGCAGGAGACTACTGATCATCTTGAACATCCACACAGGGAAGTATTGATATCTGTAGTAATATATTTTTAGAATCTGAAACATTTAAGATACGTTATCATCCATCTAAAAGCAAGCATAATGCTTTGATCATTGCCCAATAATATGTAGGATAAATAATGTGACATCATTTTTTGTTGATAATTAAATCCAAGTTCTTTGGCCCGTATCAGTAGACTTCTTTATGCCTTTGCAGTAATAACCTTTTTCCCTAAAAATATCACCCAGAATGACATGCACTAGCCTAACTGTTGAGTAAATCAGGCCTCCTTCCTCTTTCAGATGACCCAACAGGCTGCGCATTTCAGTGTTCAAAGTGCCTTGGTAGCTAGCCTCATACAGTGTGCAGAATGGTTTCCACTGTTTCTTTTTCTGTGTGCAGTTCCACCTTCTCACACTCCTGTAATGCACTCTGCTTTGCCTTTTTAATGCAGTACCACCCCTTTAGCCATTGCATATGTAAGGTTTGATATATGTTGAAACTGAACATCCTGTTTCTCTGATCTGTATATCTGCATATTATGGTTATAGTGCCCCTGATCCTGCTCATCGCTCTCCCAGTAAATACACAACACTTGCTACATGTGCAGCAGCCAGCTACCAGCCAATTACTTTTGCCCTCCACTCTGCAAGTTCTACTACCTCCATATTACCTTTCATTTTTTATACATGATGGTATCAAACGTTACATAGCAATCTAAAAGAATTACAAGTGTGGGTTGTAGTGCATCTTACATAACGAATAGGAAAAGGTTCATCTGGTATGATTACTCATTGTGAATTGGTAATGTCCTGCACTTTATCCAGTGCTAAGCTCTGTGGGCTTGTACGCCAGAAGCAGCGAGGGGTAGGACTGAATGAGAGAGTTAATAAAGAAAACAAACATGGTAGAATACTCTTATACTGCTGTAAATTAGAATCAATTCCATTTAGCGATTTGCTTTTATTGGCACAATTTGACTTCAGTTAGAAAGAGGCATATTTTTTGGAAATGACCCAGTTTAGTAAGAGTAAAATCGAACTCTGACTGGCATATTGATTAAAAGAGCAAATGATTCTGCTTGGCAGGACAGATCAGTCTTTAGAATTTCTTTTCGCTAAATGCAGTCACAGTTTTTTTCTGGCACAGTACACAGCAGTGTTAAATCAATTTGTAGAACCACATTCAGCAGTAAGTCTTCCATCTGATCAGTACGTGTTGTCATATTTCAGACTTATTTGTATCTCTAGAACTAGTGAGTAGCCAAGAATTAACAGGTATTGGGATCAATGCTGTGAAGCATGGCAGGTCAGTATAAGAGAACTACTGAGACTGCTAGAAGACAGGTGTACACAGTGCATTATGCAGGTAATAATAACATCAGTACCATTTTAATCCATTTTACCTTTGATTTCCCTTTAATCATATCCAGCTTGTTATTACTACTCAGTTACGCTCTAACAAGTGCTTACGAGAGAGCTCTCTATCACTTTCCCAATGGTAGCTCCTCTCATACACACACACACACACACACACACACACACACACACACACACACACACACACACACACACACACACACAAACATACACACACACACACACACACACACACACACACACACACACACACACACACACACAGACACACACACACACACACACACACACACATACACACACACACACATACACACACACACACACACACACACACACACACACACACACACACACACACACACACACACACACACACACAGACACACACACACACACACACACACACACACACACACACACACACACACACACACACACACACACACACACACAGACACACACACACACACAGACACACACACACACACACACACACACACACACACACACACACACACACATACACACACACACACACACACACACACACACACACACACACACACACACACACACACACACACACACACACACACACACACACACACACACACACACACACACACACACACATACACACAACACACACACATACACACACACACACACACACACACACACACACACACACATACACACACACACACACACACACACACACACACACACACACACACACACACACACACACACACACACACACACACACACACACACACACAGACACACACACACACACACACACACACACACACACACACACACACAGACACACACACACACACACACACACACACACACACACACACACACACACACACACACACACACACACACAGACACACACAGACACACACACACACACACACACACACACACACACACACACACACACACACACACACACACACACACACACACATACACACACACACACACACACACACACACACACACACACACACACACACACACACACACACACACACACACACACACACACACACACACACACACACACACACATACACACAAACACACACACATATACACACACATACACACACACACACACACACTAGGCAAAGAAGGAGAAAACTGAGAAAGCATAAGAATTCTCATGCTAATTTAAGAGCTGACTTGGCATTTTGAACAACATTTCTAGGAGTATTTTGTGCACTGATTAATGCTTATCTTTCCATAGGGATTATCATATATGCTGAATTGTCTAATTCTATGATAACTGAAGTTAAAATGATCTTAAGTCTCACATACTGTACTTCCATACCACATCTGTCTGACAAGGTGTCCCGAGAAAAGGACAACTGCTATTCTTTGTCATGTTCCATTTTAATAAAGAAACAGAACACCAAAAGACCTTTGACGACCTTTATTGCTTGAACATAAAGAAACAAATGCATCATAACTTTATTAAACATAACTTCCATTCCTTTGCATATAAAAACATCAATTAACCATCCATAAGAGCAGTGTAGTACCACTCACCCTTGCTGAATAAGCAGCAACTTCCTCTCGCTCGCTTATCCTCACACTTCAGGCAGTGTTCAACAGCTCACCTTCATCCCAAACCCTCATTTCCATCCAAACCACACCAAAATGTTCCTGACATTGACAATTCCCAGTCTCAAAAACCCTTAAGACTCTCCCCTTTCCTACCTCACTTCCTCCCTTCATCTCTCAACTAATTAACACTTCCTTTGTCCTAACTGCCTTGTAAAGCTTGCCTTTCTGTCTAGCCTTTTAAACCCAACATTCCCATTCTTACTCATCTACCCTTCCCCTCCCTTCTAAAGATGTCCTGTGACAAATTTGTCTGTTCCAAACATCATTTCTCTCTCTGGGCCAAGAGGTGAGTCTCATGCTGAAAACTGCATTACTTAGCACAAAACATCACTGGTAGTGAAAGAGCAGTAGCTGTTCTAAATGAACTAGATCATGAAAGGATATGTAAACTTTTATCATTCATACCTACTGTATTTATGAATAAAAAAGTACAGATGTGCACAAAAATTACTTTCTTCTACCCCTTTATACCCCAATTTCCTTAGATAGTTATAAAGTTTTACACTTTGTAAAGATTTATTTTTATCCAGTGTGGTCATGTGTTGATATATCCAAACATATTGCTGCAAAGTTTGACTTTTGTTTGCTTAACATCACAAAAAAAATCAGTGAAGTGTGTTGGTGACAGTGTACCCTGGCAGATGTCTTAGAGACCTACAAAATCTCCAAGCTCACCACAACTGAGGAAGCATTCTCTGAAATAGCTCCCACCCACTACGATGCTATACCTCATAACATTTGACAAATATATGATCTAATTAATGGTATTCAAAAGGAAATTCATAAAACATCTAGAGGCCTAAGACAAATGCTGCTGCTACAGCTGCTTCTGACACCCAAACTAGTACCCCAAACAAAATGCACACACTTGTTATTTCCGATACAGTTGCAGCCCCTAGCTTTTTGATTTTTTAATAAGTCTAAACTACAGACATTCTAGCTGTAACCCGTTACACTACTTGTAATGGTCCTCTTGCTGAGTGCAATTACATTTATCTTACACTGTCTCATTCTGGTTATAGAATGTATTCCTCTGAAATATAAAACCACATCTTTGCCTTTTATTGTGGTATATATGCAAATTAGATAATAACAAGTATTGTTAGGCGTAAGCAAATTACAGCTAACAAGGACAGTGGTCACATAGTTAACTTTACTGCTGCTTGTGGGAGTTGGCTTCCACATAATTCTAAAGCACAGAGAACAGAACTTGCCTATATGCTGATATGTTGTATCTTTCTTGTCAGAACCAGATTTTTATGCTTCGTGTCATTTTCAAGGTTGTACAATATTTTATACATTATGCAATGTTTTCATTTTTCTTTATATTATGTGTCTTTGCTCTATATTCTTTATGTATTGTAATTTAAATGTATTTACCAATGTGGAAGGGTCATGGCTGAAAAAGGGTCCTTAGACCAATTAATCTACTTGGTTAACAAATTTAAAATAACATAAAATAAAGCTAACAATATGCATCATTTCAGAAATGTCTGTTTGTGTCTCAAAATTCTAAGCAATAAAATATTGAGAACAAATGTCTGAAGTATTGGGGTGAGAATTCTTACCTCCAACTTGTGGTGAGTCACTTAGAGTGCACAGGAGACAAAGCCCCCTATATGGGAGTATGCAATAGAGAATGCAGCCATAAAAAATGGTCACTGAAAATTGCTTATGAATTCATTAACATATTTGGTTCAGAATTTCATTTTGCTCAGGACACCTTTCAACTCTACAGATTTTTGTAGAATGTACAGATGTTTGCTTCATATTTTTGGTCTGTTCCTCATAACATTTGTAGTTCTCTGGCAAATCATTTAAGATTGAAGACAATAATAATACTAAATAATGACAGACATTTGGGTTTCAGACTTTATATCCTTCAGAAAATACATAATAATGCAAACCTGTTATTCCAGCAACTTTCTAAGTTTATAGGAATATTTAAATTCTGTCCTTATTTTTGGGCCTTTGTCCCCCCATTCTTTTTGGCTTTGTCCAGATTTCTTGCACTGAGAGGATGAGAAGCATGATTCGGCTGCACATAGCCTGTCTGTTCCATGTGTTTCCTGCTGTCACAGATTGCGTTGCATTAGCTACTGATGCAGCAAGTAATGGAGTTCAATGAAACAGGCCCTTCTGTTTCCATACAAGACTCAAACGCTGTTATAGCAACATGAAGAAACTAAATTTGGGAGCTACAACCCCAAATACTTTTAGTAACAGCAATTACAATATACAGAAGGTTTTAACGAGCAGCCATTTCTTCAGACTCAATACTAACCAAACCACCCTCAAATCAGTTACCCCATGTTTATCTAATCACTTAATGCTTCAGCTGTTTTAACTTCAGCAGTGGTATAATAGTAATTGTTTCATTTATTCCAGATCAACTGTTTAAATACGGCTAAATATACCAAGAGTACGATCTGTATCCTACATAAGTTTTTTTATCTGATAATTTTTTATGAACTATGGATAAGAAAGAAATAAGAAAATGAAACCCATGAGTATCACCCTTCACTCACTGATGCTTAATAAAATATTCCACTCATTTTAATTCCTAATGTCTCTCATATGATGCAAAATACTGGTCTTCCCTATTTTCCTATAAAAATAACAGCAATTAACAAAGTTATCAAAATATCCCACATATTCAGCATTACTGCTGCCATAATCCTAGTATAAACTGCACTGATGTAATAGTTGTGTGGACTACAGTTAACTATATTATTCACAACCTTCCTAAAATATATTTTATTGCTATCTCTATCACTGGAATTGTTTTTCTTAGAAAAGCAGTCAAGCTACCTAATGCAGCAACCCCCTGTATAGTAATGATGTATACCTACACAGCAATCGCCTATAAATCTCAGCCTAAACGTTGAATATGTTATTGCTATCACAGTCATTGCATTAAAATTCTTTTTCTTATAAAAGCAGACCTTAGATGCTGTCCTACTAACTTCCCCACTTTTGATACAGCCCATAAACAAAAAAGTAAACTTTCATAACTTAGGTACCTCTTTAACTCAGACTTCTCAAATTTTATGTGGGTGTGTTTTTAATCATTTCTGACTGCTGGGAAAAAAAACAATAAAAATCAGCAGTCAGTGCATGAAAAATAAACTAGGCCTTGTAAGCATGTGCTATGATATGAAAAATAAACTAGGCCTTGTAAGCATGTGCTATGATGCCAACATGATTCTTACTATCTGTTCATGGAAAAAGTGCGCGTATGTTGAATTGAGTGTGGCAGAAAAACGAAACAGTACAGGAAAATGCATGTGGTTGAATAAGGACACAATTTTATCATAAACTAATAGATTCTATGGTGCAGTTTATAATCTGTTACCCTTCATGAAGACTGACTGCTGTAACCACATGTTAATATTCTCTACTTCCAAAATACATATCAATATTATTTTTGAAGGAAGTCAGAGACTGATTTATTCCATCTATAAAGGGAAACTTATTACATAATCATGACAGGAGCTGTGTAATGTATCTGTCTTATTCTTATATTATTGATATTATTAGGTTCTCCAATCTGGTGTTAGCTCCCACTGGTACTTTACAGGCATAGACTTTCAAACAGAAATGAATCAGATATTGCTTTACAGACTGGGCATAAGTCACATTGTAACCAATAAAATAATGACAATTATTGAAGTCTTTCTAGATATTTTAAAGTTTCCAACCGTATGGCACTTCTAGTAAGGGATTATACATTTCAAGTTTTTTCAGCTATCATGTTCAGCAGCTGCAAAATGCAGTGTTGCATTCAATAATAGGACAGATATTTGAAGTATACAGTGATACAATGATCTCTCTAGAGTGACTAGACTTGCGATTTAGAATTGGATGATCGACAGAATGTGCTTATCTTGACATTAGTAGACAAACAGTAATCAGAGATTAAGTTCTTAGCCACCACTGTTTCTAGATGTTTAGTGATTGTCTCTTTTTATAACCTCACCATTTCCATTTATTTTGTAATCATGATTAACATCCTTTTCACCAAGTCTCATTATGCTATAGTTGCTAAACATTAAAGGTGACATCACTGCTATTTTATCAGGTGACATATATATATATATATATATATATATATATATATATATATATATATATATATAAAATCTAGGAGCACATTTCAATCTTTTACTGACGTCATTATTTTAATGTTTATTTTCACCAGCATAATGTGTTATCCAGAGCCCACTCCCCACTTTTATATGTGAGAAGAATAGTCCAAAAGGAAGTTGTCCCAGTACAGAGTCCTGTGTGATACTACTGGTCGTCTGGGCTCCCACTGATACAAACTGGTAACTGCCTGCTCTGTGGCTTCACTAGTGTTTTACTCACTGAACTACACATGGACTGACATTTTATGTGTTTACTTTGTCAGTCATTCCCTTATGAATACATCAGTCCTTCCCCAAGTGTTGTTGCCACATCCTCAAAAAATTCATCAAGATTCAAAGGGTCTTCCCTTAGTGAACCCACACTGTTCCACACTGTTAAAACAACAGACTGCATGACAACAATAAATAACTAGATAGATATGCATATTAGTTAGATAGACAGATAGATAGATAATCAAAACCACCACCACTCCACTGCTAATATAAATCTTGAACATAATTGAAATCCACTAAAACAATAAATTCTAAACCCCCTAACAATCCTACACAAATAAAGCAACAAGTCTAACAAGAATAATGCCATCACTAAAACCAATAGCAAAGCAATATCCGTGGCCACATTAACATCACCAAATTGCCTTCATTGGTTTGGGGGATGGGGCCTAGACTATGACCTAGGTGACCCAAGTTTGAAGAGTGTCACTGGCACATACTGAAACTAGCATAGTGGACAAAAGAAGTGACATGGTTTTGCCAGCTTGCCTCTCTTTAGGTGTAGAGATAAGAGTGCTTATCTGGTGTTCTTTCCCATTGTACAATCTCCAGTGGAGACTGCAGATCACATGGTTTCAAGAGGAGAGAACAGCCATGATGGATTAGGTTACCTGAAAAGTGAATTACACACCCCTTGCTGATGCCCACTGCATGCCAAACACTGTGGTGGTTTCCTTTTCAGAACTATGCTTGGTAGATAATCCCAAATAAACATAAAGAAACAAGAACAAAATAAAACCAGAATATATCCAAAATATGATACAGGAGCATAAATATACAGGAATGGTGGGATACTTAAATATATACAGAAACTGATAGGTGCTGTAATCAGGAATTGACAAAACAGAATTCAAAATATAAAATTTAGGATAGTCAATTCAAGTAACAATAAAACTGGAAGGATAAGTGGAGGAGGAACTAGAGCTCGGGAAAGAAACAGAAATGAAAAGATAAAACAGAAGTCTATGCTAAGAGACTCAGATTACACTGCACATATACAGTAAAAGCCCAAGCTTGCATTTCAATCTCATTTGAAAGCCAGAAATCATGAAGGTACTCTTATTCTGCTGCACTTATTGTCTTCTGTTGGTTTCTGCAATTTTATTGATACTTAAACAAGCTTGTTCATTTCATTTTTCCTTGCTGAAATTGAAGTGTTGTATTATAAAGTCATCTGACTGAATTTATTAATTGCTGCATACTTCTCTGTGCTAAATCCACTTATTTTCCCCTCCATTGTAACCACTTTGACCATTTTTAATAGTATCCAAACAAGTTTTAAGCATTTATTTAATTTTCTTTGCTGGTGATCGAAGTGTTGTGCTGCATAGTCCATAATGGCAGTTTTGTTTCCCTGTGCTTAAACATCTGTTTTCCTACATTTTTACTATTTATAAGTTAGTTACTGATTCAGCAAAGTTGTAGCTGTGTGTGTGTGTGTGGGGGGGGCTTTCTAAAAGATAGTGATGATTATTCCATGACAGTGGGTAAATTGCTACCATTACTAGGAAGCTAACATTATTGGCTGGATCTAAAAGATGTTTAAAAGCTGTATTTTATTTGCTTGGCTAAATTCCTAGCTCAGATATATTACTCTGAGCTATGCTACTCACAGCACATACAAATCTATGTTTAACAGACACAGTTAGTCTGAATTAAGTTTTACTCCTACCAACACTAATAGGGCCATGCCCATTTGCATGCTGTACTAAAGGTGCTACCTTTTTATTTAGGAACAAGTTAAGTTACTGTAACCTGCTTTACCCTTAGCAGAACACATCCTATAGTTAACTATTGTAGTACAAACTTACAAGTAAGTCTTGTAATGCTGTTCAGGTAAGTGTTATACTCCCAAATTTCCAACCTCTTGGACTAAATGGAAGGCCAATCAGAATATCTTCCTTCAGCTGCCAGCCTCATAGCACTTGTTATACATAAAGCAGTGTAGCAACAGTATGATGCTCAGGGACAATTTACTCCTACTCCATCACTGACTACCTGTGAGTGATGCCTAAAAAAGTCATTGCCTAAACCTCCAAATTTAAACAAGACCAGGTCTCAGTGGACATTAGAAACCACAACACTTACTGCTCCATCCAGAAGCAAGAGTCACTGGAAAAAAGTCACCCCAAACCAAGTAAAATTAAACCCTCCACTAACAATAATGTTCTGGTGATTGGTTACTCCATAGCAAGACACACAGACTCTACCCTTCATGGGCTGTAGAAAAACAGGGTAACAGTGAGTTGTTTTTCAGGTGCCAAGATCTTTGAAATCTCAAGGTCCACAAGACCCTTAAGACAAATAGATATGAGTACAACATGGTGGTGGCCCATGTGGGTGTAAATGACATGACATGCAAAAAGCTAAGGGGAATGCAGAGAGTTGTCTCCGAGCTCTCTATGCATATCACAAATGCAGGAAAGACTCTGGTATTCAGCAGAACCCTACTTTTGTCAATAATGATGCTGAGGCACAGGGAAAAGGTAATTAACTTCAACAACTGACACAGTAACTGGTATCATTTGAGGGTGATCTAGTATGTGTCAGCATAGTATCAACTGCTGCATAGTCCTACTTGCTTTGCCAAGGATGGGTTGCACCTCACATTTCTGGGCTTCTACTTACTGGCAAAAGCCTTTGCTACCCCATACTGTCTTTTTAGGCAGAGTATAGCTAATGGATCTTCCAATCTAAAAAAAAAAATTACTTGGCAATATCAGTATGGTACTGCTCAAAGCTAGGAGTCTAAATAACAAATTGCCTAACCTTGAAGCATTTTCATGTGTGCTTTATTACTGACACCTGTATTAAAATTGCAGAAAGCATCCCCTGTATACCAGGATTTTGTGCCTATCACACCTTTACACCGGGTGGAAACTGTGGTAGAGTATTCATATTTGTTAAACACTACATTACCTCAAGACAGATTCCCATTGACCCACAAATCTAAACTTATTACCCTAAATAACACAAATTATCAGAACATTGTATGTTACAAGACCCCCTTCATAACCCCCCAAACCATGTCCATTTGTTAAATACATACACAGAAATTCCATCATTCCGGGAGGCATCAACTACCCATCGATAAACTGGGAGACCTATACACCCAAATGTAGGCTTTGCACAAAAAATTCTTCAGTTTCAAAAACAATTATTCCTAAGATCAGCAAAAGATTTTGACCCGATCCTTACAAATATCCTTACAAATATGACAGCTACATGCACATTTCCAATGATATAACATTCCCCAATCAAGTCCGACCACAAGTTGGTAACTTTATTCGAAATCCCTAAATCATCAGATGCAAATATCACAATATTCAATTACTTCAAATTTACAAACTTCGTACAATTCTGTGATGAATTCTTTAAGTTCATGTGTAACTGTACTCCCCTGACACTGTATAAATTGATCAGTTCCTACAAAAACAAAATAAAATGGGAAGAGAATGAACAAACCAGCCTGGTTGTCCACACGTATAAATAAATAATATGATGAGGAAAAAGCCCATTAGAATATATAGCAAAATTAAAGGCCCACATATCAAAGTTAACATCAAAAGGTTATCAACGTTAGTGAAAAATACCACCAGGAAAACTAAGGCTTCCTATGAACTTAGTTTGTCATTGGAAGCTAAGGATAATTACAAGTCCTTCTTTGCTTATGCCTGGAACTTACAAAATAACACCAAACATTGCTCTGAACTTAACTAAAATGGCATTACTTACTCAGATCTGGTGGATATTGCAAATATACTATCTAATAAATTCAGTGCAAATTTCACAACAGAAACAGCTATACAAAACCTTCATATAACTAAGGACCAACCCCCCCCCCCCATCACTGCAAAAGAACACTTGTTAAAGTGCCTTCCAAAAAAAAAATACATCTGTAATGAGACTTGATAACATACAAGGTTGCCAGTTGAAAAGCAGTAAAATGTGTTGGTGAACCCAGTCCTGCAGCTGTTCAACCTATGCTTATCCACTGCTTTGTCCTTGAGGTTTGGTCCACAGCAGTTATCAAATCTTATAACAAGAGCAGCCCCACCATTGACCACCAGAATTACAGACCCCTCAGCTTCATGAGCCTCATCTGCAAGGTCATGGAATGGGTCATAGCAGATCCGATAAACTAAGATATTAAAAATCTTATATGACTTGACACCCAGCAGTTTGACTTTGCTAAGTTTAGATCCTGTCTAATGAATCTAGTAAATGTTTTAAGAGAAGAACACAAGCCGAAGACAATGTTCATGCTATCCATACAGCATAACTTGATCTCCCCTAGGCATTTCATATTATACATCACGCCAGCATTATCAACAAGATAAATGCACTTCACATTGTTCTCTATTTTATATAGGATAGCTAATTGGCTGAAGGACAGAATCCACACTGCGCTGGTGGCAGGCACATCCTCAACATGAAAGTAACCAGTGGGCTACCATAGACTTCCATGCTGGGACAGATGCTATTTTGCATATGTACCTCTAAGGTCCATATCAAAAAACTGGAAGTCTGGTTAATCAAGCTGATAACTGTAAACTGAGCATTATACTTAAATCCCTTACTGACATGCAGACGATACAAAGTGAACTTACATGTTAATATCTAGTATGCTGTAAACAGGCTAAAACTAACTAAGAATCCAATATTGTTACATTTGGAAAACAAAACCTCTACCAAGCTTACAGTATAGAAAACACCAGTCCAAAATGAATATGTCATAAGAGACCTTGGAACATGGGTAGATAACTCCTCTTCCTCATCATGTTGCAGCAGTGGTCAGGAAATCTTTCTGTCTGGCACAGCTGATTGCAAAAGGTATTTCCTCTAGATCAAATGAAGCCCTTACCCTTCTATATTCTGCACTGATCAGGCCCATCATAGAATATGTTGCCCCCTTTGGGATGTACCTTACTTAATATATCAAGCAATTAGAGAGATCCCAAATGTCCTAACAAAAAGGTCATGAGCCTAAAGGACACTGGCTATCAAGAGCGTCTGGAAGCCTTGTCCCTGAATTCAGTGTCCTACACACTCCTTAGGGGTGACCTGTACCTTTCCATCCAGACTATTAGGGATCTAGCAGTCCAAACATCTTATTTCTCTACAAATCAAATAGTCCAATGAACACTAGAACCAGAGATTTGAACCTGCTTCATCAAATAAACAAATCACGGTGGAGAGACAGATTTGTCACACAATGTTTACTCCTTTTCTGAAACAAATGTCCTGTCTGGATCAAGCAATGTGATACTCTGTCTTCCTTTGAAGAAATTAGACAGTTGGATTGGTATTCATAAATTCACCCCGGCATGACTGGCCAATCATTCCTTATAATAGGAAGTAAGGCCTAAGGGTGGGCACCAGCAAGGCAGAAATGGCCACAATGCCCAGTTGCCTTGTATAGTTCATGACTCTATGAAACATGATATGCTGATTATGAGATACGATGTAATATATTAAGGAACCTATGATTTTTAAATGCAATTTTTGTCATTATCATTTTTGCATTATAATTTTAGAATGTCTATATATAAATATATAAACAAAATTAAAACAGGTACTAAGTATAGAACACAAACTGATAGAATTAGAAGTAGTAGATACCAAAAGAAATACAGGTTATGGTGAAAGAATACCCTGAGCTGAAGTATTAAATTCTGTCAACAAATATCATTTTTTTTGTAATTCTTAGTCCAAATTTTGAGATTTTTCCATACTTTCCACAAAAAATGGAATACTAGTCTTCAGGTTAATGTGTTGCTTAGACAAATTCATAGTAATAATAATGGTCTACAGTTTATATCAAAAGAATTCAAAACATTTACCGAGCAAAATGGCATAAAGCACTTTACATCTATACTTCAAATTCCAGCCATGAACTGTCTGAAAAAAAATTTGTAGAAAGATGCATAAATGCTATGAAAGTTGTAAGTGCTGATGTTGGTCTTTGTAACACAGGACATAACAGCTTTCTTTTTGCTCACTTTCAGATACTATACCAGTAATGCTCTCTTTGATATGTTCTTTTGGTTGGACTTGGTGACTACAGATATGTATAGACCCGTGCACAACATGCTGTTGCAAAATATGAAGGAGCGGTCATTGGGAGGTTTGTATTGTCAGATGGTGTTAGTTACAGAATACAATACTGGGAAATGGCAATTGGACCAGATTATTTCAAGGACTGAACCTATACTGCATGGTACTGATATGGAACACAGTGCATAACGACAGTGGAAGACATGACTGCCCACCTCCCAACCCCTGTTGGGCTACATGAAAATTAAAGCTAACATCTGCTCAGATATTTGACTAAAGAAGGATGAATTATGAGGAGCATTTTCAAAGGGAAATGGCAGACCAGTTTTTTTTATATGAGGAATGAGGGGCCATATCTTTAACCAGAGAAGAAAGGATGATCAAATTAATTCCACACCATCAAGTCATGCAGGTCTATATTAGAACATCGAAGTTTCAAAACTTCAAATGTTCTAATATCGAACCCTATTCAGCGAAAGCTGAAAACATCGAACATACAGAACAGCAAATTTTTTCCTAGGGAAAAAAAAATTGCTGTTCCAAAGCACATACACAACACAAGCACACCAAACAAACAGCAATCCACACACATACACCTAAAATCTTACATCTAACCCTACACTAAACTATACACACATCACTAACTATCCACTTACCTTAACCCAAACCCTAACCCTAAGATCCGTCACTATCACACACTCACCTCACCTGTGCCCTAACTCACCTACCCCATCCTAACCCTCACGTCCACACAATCACACACTTACCTGACCCGCGCCCTAACCCTAACTCACCTAACCCACACTAACACTCACATCTACACAATCGCACACATACCTAACGCACCATAACTGTAACTCACTCAACGCGCCCTAACCCTCATGTCCACACAATCACACACATACCTAACCCACGCCCTAACCCTAACTCACCTAACCCGCCCTAACCTTCATGTCCACACAATCACACACATACCTAACCTGTGCCCTAACCCTAACTCACCTAACCTGCCCTAACCCTCATGTCCACACAATCACACACATACCTAACCCACACCCTAACCCTAATTACCCTAACCCACACTCAATCACGCACTTACCTGAACCCGACCCATAACTTTCCACCACAGCGCTGAAAATACCGAAGCAACAAAAACGGACAACTGAATTCTTTCCCTAGGAAAAAATTTGGTTTTCTGTTGCTTCAATATTTTCAGCTTTCACTGAATAGGGTTCGATATTAGAACATTTGAATTTCTGAAACTTTGATGTTCTAATATAGACCCAAGTCATGCTACAGTATCCACAATAGAAGCCATTTTAATATGGCCTTCTCAAGCCAGTATTCCTAACCCAGTGGTACCATGGAGATGTTGAGTAAACTGGGAGATGCCTGCAGAGGCCAGATGCATGACAGCAGAGGAAGTACTTGTAGAATCAAGTCAAGAAAATATAAATACCTCACAACGGTTAACTGCACAAAACCAAACAGTCAACAGATAAAGAACAAGCAGAGTGCAGTTCCATGGCTCTGAAGTGATCTGAAGAAGCAATTGTTTAAATTGTGAAAGCGTTCATCTTTTTTATTAAACTTTTTGACTACAATTGGATTTGGAATTTCGTCTTTTATCAGCCGTGGAACTGCACTATGCTTGTTCTTTATCTGTTGATTACTTGCAGAATCAAGGTGAAATTGCAAGTGCTATTGAATGAGTGTCAGAATTATGACTGATATAGATGTGAGGAACTCATGAGTCCTGCATGAGTTGTAGCCAAGTCATATAGTCCTATGTTGATGATGTGAACAGCTGCCACCATCCATGGAGTTTGCTAGGCCAAGTATGGAACAGAAGCGACTAACAGGCATTTCTTTGAGGGTTATAGCCCACGTGGACCTTTTGCCCATATATAAATACTTGACTTTTGATTTGTTACTGTGCCTTATTTAATGCTGAAAGACACCCACTTTCTGTACTTTTATGTCAGTTCTATTTTAATCATTTTATTCTTTTATCTTATACTATTAGACAGCTTTGTGTATTACAGAGGTTTGGCTTTTATTGATTGATTTATTTATTTGTTTGTTTGTTTGTTTGTTTAGTTTAGCATATTTTATAGACAGCAAATTTCCCTCTCACAGTTTTTTTTATAATTTAAAATTTGGTGTTGACTATCATGACTGGCAAGGCAATGTGAATATCTGATCATCCATAATCAGAAACCAAATGTTCTATGTTCTCAAAAGGTCCCAGAAGTAATTACTTATAAATGTATTTTAGCATGCTAAAGAAGTCATTTAACTTCTGATTTTCATAAGTGCTCCTGCAGAATATGCCCCACACACTATATCAGTCACAGTTTTGGTATAATCAGCATGTTTGCTTGTACAAATGCCTTTCAATAGGTGGCCCTCAAAACTGAAATCACATGTTGAAATGCTAGGTGCTACAGAGAGAAAACACTGCTTTCCATTGTCTAAATTCTACCTCGGAACAGTATTTTACTGCTTTGGTATAAATGCTACCCTAGATGATGGGTGTAGTCAACACCCAGTCTTTTACTGTTTGGGATCATCCTGCAGGGAGATGCAGATGGTTGAAGAATTGTGAGAGTGATCTATGTCCTGGCAGCCACTTACTTGCTGCCAGTTGCTTGTTGCTTACTCACATGCTCAGCACAAGTTTAAGACTTTGTGTTCACTGTATGATACTCTCCAAATACTCTCCTTAAACAGAATACATTCAACCATACATCTTAACCTTTTAGTGCAAGAAATCTGGATGAAGCCTGACAAAATACGGGTCAAAAGCCCAAAAATAGGGACAGATATTAAATATTACCCTTATAGACTTAGACAGTTGCTAGAGTAACAGGGATTGTGTTAACATACATTTTCTGAAGGATTTGAAGTCTGAAACTTAAATGTATGTCATTCTTTGGTGACTTCAGTCCTCAGATCATCCCAGTGATTTGCCAGAAAACCACAAATTTTATAAGGGACAGACCAAAAATATGAGACAAAAATCTAGACATTCTGTGAAAATCTAGACAGTTGAGAGGTATGCTCTCAACCTCACACTGACCTGACTGCCTGTACAATCCACTAAATTGCATGGGGCTTTTTCTTTAGTAACTTCCACCTCTGTAAAATCTTAGTAAAATGAAAAAAGGCTTCCACCACAATGAAAAGTTTACCGACAAATTCTGTTAAAATGTAGGCTTTAATAAAACGAAGAAATAAAAAGCACAAATTGTGCTGTTCAAGTTGCAGGTCAACCAGGATAAGCGCTTTCAGTTAAAAAACCTCCTTCAGATCCTAGTGTGTAGTCCTGACTTACTGCTGTTAAATAAAGATCCTTAAATGCTCAACCAATCACATACAGCAATCAGATGCACGCCTTCCTTAAGCCTCCATTTCATTTCTTAATTAGGCCTCTCTCTTTCAAAATAGGTTTAATAGGAACTACTCTGTTGAGCCCTGGAAATAAATTAGCTCTGAGGTTCATGATCCATTTGCTTTCTTCCTTTTCAGTTTTGTTGACAATGTCTCCTCCACGGAGGTTATTAGTCACATTTGAGATAACCATAAAGCTAAATGAATGCCCTGGATTTTCAGACACATGCCCATATAGGGCATTGGTTACCATTTTATTCTTGATGTCTAAGAGGTGGTGAAGTATCCATTCCTTAATCTTTCTATTGGTCTTTCCTACATAATAGGCTTGGCACAAATTACAAGTGCCAATGTATATAACATTCTTGGTGTTGCAGTTAGCAAAACCAGAGAACTTATAGCATTTGTTAGTTACCGGATGAACAAAACTGTTGGAACATTTAATGTGGCTGCAAGCTTTGCAAAAGCCACATTTCCAAGTTCCTAACCTATTTCTTCCTTCTGTACTCTGCTTGTTAGGTATTTCATCATAGTTGCACAGTAAATCCTTTAAGTTCTTCTTGTTTTTATAACCAAACTTAGGTGTTTCCCCTACAGTTCTCTTAATTTTACTGTCAGCAATTAAGACTGGCCAAAATTTCTTGATGGTTTCACGGACATCAAAGGAGTCAGTGCTGTAGGTAATCATGCATCTGAGACTGTTGCTGTTCCCACCTTTCTTCACATCACTCTGCTTCCATTTCGAGCAGTACGGTTGCCTTTTGTTGTATCGAATGGACATTGCTTTGCCTTTACTCATGACTAATTGTTTTTCATTATAGCCTCTTGAAACAAAATTCTGTAAGAGTTTGTCTTGTTCCTGCAGAAAATCATCATCGTCAGTACAGAGCATGGATATCCTGGTCACTTGATTTTCAACAATATTCTGAAAAACATGTCTCAGGTGCATGCTATTGTAGTATAGCATATGGTTCCTCCAATTTGGTTTCCTGAATATAGTGGTGCCAATTCCTTTGCTATTATTCATTGAAATTCTCACGTCTAAGAACTCAATCTCACTTGCTGACGTTTTCACTTTGAATCTTAAAAAGCTAGTCGTACTTGTTAAATAGCTGACAAAATCATTTAGGAGTTGCATACTGCCCTTCCATAGGAATATAACATCATCCACAAACCTATTGTAAAAGATGATGCATTCCTTCCATTCATTTTTCATATCCATTTCCCATTGCCTTTCCCATTCAGCTAGGACTATATTGGCATAGCTGTTTGCACAGGGGGTGCCCATGGCTACCCCCCATTTCTGCCAATAGTAGCTCTCACCATATAGGAACACATTGCTCTCGAGGACCAATTCCAGGAAGCTGCAGACTAGATTCACATCCATACTTACTTCAAAATGAGAGGCAAAGTCCCTTACTGCTTCTATTCCTAGATCATTGGGTATGTAAGTGAATAAATTGTTGACGTCCATCGTCACCAAAATGAGGTTGTCTATGGAGCTTTCTTGCTCCATTCTTTCATACAGTCTCTCCAGCAACTGACCAGTGTCCCTCAATGCAGTATGTGTGAAAGGCAACAACTTCTTGAGTTCAGTTTCCACTTAGATTGAAAGGGGCTCAGTGACCCAACCTCTTCCCGAAACTATCAGTCTCAGAGGGGGGTCAGCACTGTTCTTATGAATCTTAGGCAACCCTTTGATAACAGGTATAGTTGGATATACCATTTCAAGAAAGTCATACAGATTTTTATCAATTGCTCTAGTCATTAATTTGTCATACAAGACATTCTTTACTGAGGAAATCAATCTGTCTACTTGGTATTTCTTGATTTTGTGGTATGTATCACTATGGCTTAACATATCCTGCATTTTCTGGGCATAATATATTGAATTCATCACTATTAAAGCTCCTCCTTTGTCAGCTGGCCTGAAAATAATTTCTTTCATTGTTTGCAATTCTTTTAACTCCTGAAACTCATCCTGTGTTAAATTGTAATAGTGTTTACTTTTTCCTCTTGACCTCCGTTCAAACACCTCATTCTCACATAACCGTAAGAATATCTCCACAGTGGGATGATTACAGGGGACAAAGGAACTTGTTTTTTTTTTCAACACAGACGATGTATAGCTTGTACCAGTATTTTCATTGTCAAAAGACACTTCAACGTAACGTTCCTGCCAAAGCACCTTAAGTCTGTCACTAACTCACTCAGGTCAGAATGTATTGAGGGTATAAAGCTCAAGCCTCTTTGCAGAACACTCTTTTGGGTAGCTGTCAATGCATAATTGGATATATTAATTATCAACAAAATTGATTCATCTGAGCTCACTGAGGTTCCTAAGTTACCTTTCTCTTTTTCCTCTCTCTGCTTTCTGACCTGGATCTCCCGACATTTTTCTGTGTTAATAAAAAAGGGAGTTGCTGTAACAAAGGTGCATGGACAGATCCCTTCTTTGGTATCACGCTCAGAACTATTTCACTTGAAGGCTGAATGCTTCCTGCCAACGCAGTGTCTACATTCGCTGCATTATCATTTTCCGTTAGCGATGTAATGACCTCGAGTATACTAGAGTCATTGTTAACTATACCACCATTAGTCCTATTGTTAGGAGTATTACGAGAGGCTAATTCAGGATGTTGCCCATTAGTGTGTATATCACTATGTACTTCCACGTGTATAGTCACACTAGAAACAGTCCTGCGTAACACAGGTACATTTCCCATGTTGTCAGAGCGTTCTTTTCTATCTGGTGCTATCTTATCCCTCGGCCACTCAAACAGGCGACCGTTAGTAAAATCAAAATAATCTCTCTTCAGTTTGTCAATTTTTATATTTTTCAGTTTGTTCTCATAGGTTTCCAATTTATCTTGCAGGGTTTCTAGCTTAAACAAGCAGCTATCGGGTAGACGCATAGTATCCATTTGCTTTTGCTTACATTCAGTAAGGGCAGAAACCTCATCTTCATGTGGCTTAAAGTAGTCTATTAGCAGCTGCATGTAATGGAAGCTTGTCTCTATGTTAATCTCCTGCCATTTGGCCTGGAGATTGGGGTAGGCGTTCCCATAGCTGGGCATACACCTAATTCTCACTCCCCTCGGTATCACATTATGATGTAGACACACCTCCGTGTGAAATCGCTGACATTGCAGCCTATTGAGCTTATAGGCTGCATTCTCAACTTCTCTAAAGATGTTATCAAATTCTTCATTACAGTCTGTAATCAGTTCCTGATCCACGCCAGTCTTTATATTGATATCAAATAAAGGATTGTGCATACCTGCATTAAACGTAGTATTAGTTTTCTGACCATTTTCCATCACAAAATACAGTGTTGACACCAAAGCAGTAACAAATAACGAATGTGTGAGGTGTTAAGGTAAAAAAAACAAGCACAAAAAACCAAACCAAAAACCACCTCCAGAGGAAGCCTTAATAGGCAAAAATAGTAAAATGAAAAAAAGGCTTCCACCACAACGAAAAGTTCACCGAGATATTCTGTTAAAATGTAGGCTTTAATAAAACGAAGAAATAAAAAGCACAAATTGTGCTGTTCAAGTTGCAGGTCAACCAGGATAAGCGTTTTCAGTTAAAAAACCTTCTTCAGATCCTAGTGTGTAGACCTGACTTACTGCTGTTAAATAAAGATCCTTAATTGCTCAACCAATCACATACAGCAATCAGATGCACAGCTTCCTTAAGCCTCCATTTAATTTCTTAATTAGGCTTCTCTCTTTCAAAATAGGTTTAATAGGAACTACTCTGTTGAGCCCTGGAAATAAATTAGCTCTGAGGTTCATGATCCATTTGCTTTCTTCCTTTTCAGTTTTGTTGACAATGTCTCCTCGATTAATGTCTCCATTAAGAGAATTGTAGGGGAAACACCTAAGTTTGGTTATAAAAACAAGAAGAACTTAAAGGATTTACTGTGCAACTATGATGGAATACCTAACAAGCAGAGTACAGAAGGAAGAAATAGGTTAGGAACTTGGAAATGTGGCTTTTGCAAAGCTTGCAGCCACATTAAATGTTCCAACAGTTTTGTTCATCCGGTAACTAACAAATGCTATAAGTTCTCTGGTTTTGCTAACTGCAACACCAAGAATGTTATATACATTGGCACTTGTAATTTGTGCCAAGCCTATTATGTAGGAAAGACCAATAGAAAGTTTAAGGAACGGATACTTTGCCACCTGTTAGACATCAAGAATAAAGTGGTAACCAATGCCCTATATGGACATGTGTCTGAAAATCCAGGGCATTCATTTAGCTTTATGGTTATCTCAAATGTGACTACTAACCTCCGTGGAGGAGACATTGTCAACAAAACTGAAAAGGAAGAAAGCAAATGGATCATGAACCTCAGAGCTAATTTATTTCCAGGGCTCAACAGAGTAGTTCCTATTAAACCTATTTTGTAAGAGAGAAGCCTAATTAAGAAATGAAATGGAGGCTTAAGGAAGGCGTGCATCTGATTGCTGTATGTGATTGGTTGAGCAATTAAGGATCTTTATTTAACAGCAGTAAGTCAGGTCTACACACTAGGATCTGAAGAAGGTTTTTTAACTGAAAGCGCTTATCCTGTTTGACCTGCAACCTGAACAGCACAATTTGTGCTTTTTATTTCTTTGTTTTATTAAAGCCTACATTTTAACAGAATTTGTCGGTGAACTTTTCGTTGTGGTGGAGGCCTTTTTTTCATTTTACTATTTTTGCCTATTAAGGCTTCCTCTGGAGGGGGGTTTTGGTTTGGTTGTCTGTAAAATGTTAGAATGTATAAATGTAACTACTGTTCATGTATAAATGTAAATAGAAATGTAACTACTATGCGTTTAACTGGAACTTAGTAAAATGTAATGTAAGCAAATGGAGCTTTTCTCCCTGGGCCTCCATTGAAAATGGATATTACCCTGTTGGACTTTCCCAGTAAACAAGGGCAAATAAATAAATAAATAGATAAATACTTATTACAGACCAAAATTCAAGCATTTCTCACTCAGAGATGATGCATACTGTTAGCAATACTTTGTTAAGGAGGTGGAGGCACTGCAAAGCCACAATTCAAAATAATGTTAATAAACAGTAATTTGTTAATGCAGAATGTTCACTTGCAGACCACTGGAGATACCATATTAGCATGTATTGGTAGAGAATATTTTTGGGGTATTCTGATTTACACTGGTCACGTAGCAGTACTAAAAGAAAAGAAATAAGCCTGCTGTATAGAATTAGAGGGTGCAGCATCAGTAGCTTGCTCATATGCTAAGAATAAGGAAAGAAAAGGAAATGTTTCTACGCTGTGGGGAATGTAGAAAATGCAGTAAATGCAGAATCAGAGTGCAGTACCATTGCAAAGAGTTTAGTGAGAATAGCTGCCCATCAGAAAAATAATCTCCATTAATGAGGAAAGCTGTTGATTTTAAGTGTGGTTCACTGGCACAGAGGGATAAAGCCCTGACTGCATGACAACCTGAGCTCAAAATATAGCTCAGGCAGTGGAACAGCTGGGTGGGGGTTAAAAGGACTGAATGGCTAATGCTTGTGTGCCTACCCGGGGGGGGGGTATTGGTGGTCCTGTGAGCTGCTTCACCACATGCAAGTGGAGGTTAACAGGCAATGAAACTACATCTGCTATCTGGGACCATGGCTTGTCTTACCAAGCTGGTGATGACAGCACTCATTACTGTGTGGGTGTAAGCACCTCCATGCATGGGTAGGGGATAGTAGGTCTCCATGCTGGTGTGGTTGCTCATCTCAGTTACTAGGGTGTGGGGCTAAAATAGAAATGTCCTCATTTCCTCACATCATCTGATGCAAACAAGGGTGCAAGCAACCTCAACAGCTATCTGGATGATGCCCCCTCAAGCTGGCTCCTGCTTCTGAAGTGGAGAAGGAGTGGACTCAAGGCTTTTAGAACCAGGGTGATAGCTGGCAGGCATAAAGGCAAAAAGTGAGTAAAAAAAAGCTCTTGACCTTAAGCTTGATACTGGAAAATAATGTAATATTTTGTCAAAGTCTACATCTAAAGTACTGAGCTTGCAAGACACTATGTATAATACAGAGTTTACTGAAATATTCATTCCACAAATTATAATCTGTTGGTCAGACAATAGTGACATGTAAAAAATAGAATGTGTCATTTCATTTTTTTGCCTTTGGAAATATATGTGAGAAGCTTAGCATGGTGAATTGCATCTCAGTACACATGGGCAGAAGCATTCATACATTCAGGAATATTTCATGTTCAGGGAAATACTATTGTTTTAGCTGAATTAGCAATTAAACAAGTATTAATAAAGACCAAACTGAGCACATTAGTTGCAGACACCGAAGTGAAAAGATACAGAATCAGTTGCCTGTGATAATATTTTGCAACAATATGCAGACTTAATTACTGGGGTTATTATGTTTGTTAAGGGAATAACCCATCAAAATCCCTCTTAATGTTGTATCAACAGTCCATGCACCTAGGAGGATGCTCATATTTATAAGAGAGGCAATACAAAAACAGCATAAAAGAAGAGAATATAGATGTAAGTATTAAGCGGATTGAACCTTGTCATGTCACCAGTACCCAGAGCCAGAATCTGTCCCAGATGTTAATAAGGGTTTCTGACATATTAAGTTTGATGAATCAAACTTGAAGCTATGTATATTCAGTGTGACACTAGGAAGTTACAGATTTTTCCGGCTACCCTTTAGTATTTTGTCTACATCAGAGGTATTTCAAAGAGATGTGGTAGGGATTGTAGAAGGCCTGAAAGATACAGTTAATATCATCGATTAAATAAAATGGGTGAAACTAACAGGAACTTGACTTGAGAATAGTCAACTTGTTGAATAGATGAAAGCAGTATATTTGGAAATAATCAGGAATAAACGTCACATTTGTGTGATTAGTTTGAGTATGTGAATTGCATTCTTATGTCAAATGGTTTGAGTCTAGATACTGGGAAATTAAGAACTAGAAGGCTTGTACAGAATAGAGAAGACAGAAGATGGACAGGCCTTGATATCATTTATGGGAATAATTCAATAGTTGTCTAAGTTCTCACAAACATGTCAGACATAGCTACGTCTTTAAGGATGGTACTAGAGTATGATGTAAGAGTAGACAGTAAGAATGGAACAGAAAAAACTTCAAGCTTCTTAAATTAGTGAATTATGGACAACTGTGAAATATTATGAAGTAGCTAAAGCAACTGTATGTATGATAATGTAGCATTAGCAAAGATTGATGATGAACCTTTTCAGAGTAATTTAAGAAGTCATTATACAAACTGCTGTCTAGAGTGCAAATTGTATTGTTTAATTTATGAGTATGATTTTAACAATTAAGTACAATATAACCACATGCACATTGCTGACCTGAGTATACCTTATATCAAAGAACAAGAGAAACTCAACCAGAAGGTAGATATGAAGGTTTTATGGGTATTCTGCAGTGACCAGTGTTCCAACAGAAAGTGAAAAAGTTCAAAAGGTATACATGAAAGGATAAGGAAATGTAACCACTCCAAGTTATAATAAAAGGTTGATAAGATTGGTTAGCAGCATTGCAGATGGATATAAGTACATTATCCATAATGAGATGGGATACATTGCATTCAAGATCTCATGTTCAAGTCATTCAAAGTGATTATACATAATCAAATAAGAGAAGTTACGTTGGAGAAAATCCATGCGTTAAACTTGAATATTGCTGAGTGTAAAAAGAAAGTTCAAAATTATCTCTGTGGACCAACAATGGCAGAGGAGATATACAGAATTGTACAAATATGTCAAGTCTGTAATGTATTCTATAATCAAAATCATAAAGAAGATATACTAATGCATGATATACCAGGAGTGCCAAAAAGGACTTTGGGAAAAAATCTGTTTCACTTCAGAAATGATCATTATATGATATGCCCTGGCTATTATTTCAAGTGTCCAGAGAAATCATATTAAAGGATACTATGAGTACAGTAGTGATTGGTGTTCTAAGGATTATTTTTGCTAACTATTTTGTAATTTCTGACAGTGGGCATAAACATATTAGCTAAGAGTTCCAAAATGTTTCAAAAGACTGGGAGTTCAAGAACATTACAAGCAATCTAAGTTATCCACAGAACAATCATAGGAAACATAGGAAGTTCAAGTCTACTAAATCTTCTGACCATTATGTCTTGTTAGTTCCCACCCTACACTATCCTTCCCTATGCCAGTCATGCTCAGGATGAATTCATGACCACTCATCCAATTATCCAGGTCCCACCTGAAGAAAGATTGTGTATCAATCTGCTTTATCTGCAAGGAGAGTCTATTCCAGAAATGAGGGAGATGCTGAGTAGTGAATCTGTCTGTTCACCTTGCTCATTAGTATGGTGAAGCAAGTTTAGATCTGTTGTTCTGGTATTTCTGGGACTGTTCAATTTGTGAATGTAGAAAATATCATGGACTACTAGGGTCCCTCACTGCATGGAAGGGAAACATGGATCTTCTCTGTGAAGGCTGTGAGACACAGAAAAGAGAGACTGCACCTCTAGTCCTTTCTGGTAACTTAAGGATTTTAAGCCTATGATCCCCTCTGTTAGGAACCACTTGTGTCTTCCCAACTATTCAATATGCCTGGTGAGGTACATCTGAAAGAGGCACTACATGTTATAACTAGTCTGATCAGTGCTGAATACATCTGGATGATATCCACGTGGCAAACAGCTGTGCCTAGTAGAAGGATTTCCTGTCAACTGCTGCTACTTGGTGGTCAAAGAATCAACCCAAGTTCCCAAGTATCTAACTCTGTTTTCATTTTGAAGTGGGGTATTGTCAGTGCTATAAACTGGGGGGATTGTTTGTTTCCCAAATGCAGCACTTTCACACTTTTTTTAGTATTTCCTTTAAGTCCATTTAGTGTACCAGGGATTTTTAATAAGTTTCTTTGGAGGGCTTTTGAGTCAGAGGGGGATTTGACAATGACTCCCAGTTTGCAATCATGTACAGACTGTGATAGTCATAGGTCTTGGCTTTTAATCATTATGTCAGAGAAGTAAATACCAAAAGAAATTGTCCTAGCACTGATCACTGTGGGACACCAGTTTTCACCTTCATGTTATCCGATGCTGCCAGCCACGCCATGTTGGTTTGTCTTTTAGCCAATTTTTTATCAATCTTATCACACAGGGAGCTACTTGTAATGAATTTAGTTTATTAATTATGCCAGCATGGGGGATGGTATCAAATGCCTTGGCCAGATCAAGGTAAGCTGTGTATATAGTGTGACCACTGTCAACAACTTCTGTTGTCTCCTCAAACATGTAACCAGGTTCATTAGATAGGATCTAAGAAATTGATGTAGATCTAGCCTGATGAGATTTTTTTTAATGATGATTTTAATCAAGTCTGTTTTCCATGGTCTTAGAAATGAAGGGTCACCATTGTGGAGTGCCATCACCTAATGCTTTACATCATATTTCCATGACCGAGCCTGTAGCCAAGCTCAGGTTAAATAGCTTATGTAGAGTTTCTACTAGGACATGTTTGGTCCTATGTATCAAACAGCCTGCTATGTCATTATGTCATCTGATCCCATGGAGGAAATGCTCTCAGTCTTGTACAACACTTTCAGTGCATATTCTGTAGTGATTAACGAGAAAGGGGGTTTGAGAACTGCAGAGATCATAGGGGCTTTGGTTAGTCATCTTAGAAGTGAAATTTGCATTATTTTTTTTTTGCTAAGATATTGGCAGTGTCTAGCTTATCTGAGGAAGTTTTGTCATTTAGTATGAATTCTGTACATTGCTGAGCTTTGTTTATTAGGTTTTGATTTAACTAAAGAAGGACTGGTAATTGTTTTTGGATTTAGATGTCAACCTGAGTTCATGGACTGCCCTGAAATACTGAATAGTCTTTTTAAAATTCTTACTCAGACTCCTATTTCCTTGACTTGGGGGGGGGGGGGGTTAGAGCCGCTGTATACTCTAGTATGTTTCTTTTCCCTTTTATTGCAGATTTTATTTAGGTTGGTGAACCACCAGGATAGTTTGCTTTTACATTACCCATTATATTTAGATCTGGATGAGACTAATGATTCTATGCATTTATTTATGTGAATATAACATGTTCTTGGCAAATCTGTCTGTTGAGGCAATGTCTGGGCTGATGTTGTTATAAGTGAATTTTGTGACTTCATCGTATCATGTGTGAACTTGAAGTCTTTGGATTCTGATATACTGATTTCATCGGGTTTAAATAGTTTGAGTGAAAAGTTTCCTAGGTGTGACTTGATTGGAGAGGGATATACTACAGAAGTTATCAGGGATTGCAAACTTCTGCAGTTCAGCATAAGACTATGATTATGTTTAAAGTGAGATTGTCGTCTGGATAGCAATTCTGCTTTTCCTGGTACACAACATAATTGCTGAATGTAGTTATTTAGCAGCTAATATAGATGGAGGAATTAAATAGGTTTGTGATTATAATCACAATTCCATGGCATCTCTGCTAACAAGACAAGTTTGAATTATGTTCAGTTTCTAAAAAAAATGAAATAGATGCATAATTTGAGCAAAATTTTATATGGGTCAGAGTCATTAGTGCCTATATCTTTACATCCTTCACTGTCTGAATCAACTCAGAGGTCACTATACCTCGGGGAAAATGGGAGTTCCCTCATAGTCATCAAAACTGACAGTGCATTCACTTGCTGATTGCTGTTTATCCTAGCAATCATTGTATTTATTGTATTCTCCAAGTTGTCTGTTCTCACAACACCCAGGGTGGTCCACTATTTTCCTAGTAACTCCCACCCTGTCAGGCATTATTGCTTGCATGTTTCATGCAATTTATACTCTGCTAGTTATGGTCTGGAGTACTGGAGGCTAAATATTGAAAGCAGCTGCCTCTGAAGCAGTGTTGTTCTTTATGTAATTGGGCAAAAGCTTTTTTATGGCATTTTAATGCTATTTTTTAAACAGCAATCTCAGTGATAGATTCTTACAGTGACATTTATTAGTGATTACAATATGCTGAAGATAATTCTCACTGCACATATAGTACAATTTAAGGCAACTACGTTCAGAAAGAAACATTGACTTCTACATGCATATAAACACAACTAATATCTGATGGAGTGACACATTGACAACATCTATTTGTCAGTACATATTTTCACAGAAAAATAGAACCAGAACTGCACTAGCCAATTTGATACCGGGATATTACAGTAAAGAATAAGGACGCTACTTTAACAAAGGGTTAGAACCACATATTCACATACAAAATGAATTGAAACCATATGTGATAAATATCCACCAGTACATACTTATATGGTAGGCAAATGTGATACACGTATTACAATTTGTTTATTGGGGTAGAACACTGATCCAGGTGGACTGTCCTCAAGATCAGACAAAAATACAAAGCACAAAGTAACAACAACAGAAAGAGGAATGGTAATTTATAAATGGTAGATACAATATCAGTTTCAAGACCTGACACAACTATTAAGCAGGAATTTCATTTATTAATCAGCTGTGTAAGTTACATTCTGCCAAATTCTCAGTATGAGTCTGTTTATCTCTTGTTTCATTCTCTGTTCATTTTTTTTTTTGGTTTATGTTTGCATCCTTCTATGTAGACTTATCTGTTTATATAATTGTAATTAATCACCCAGGGTTTAGAGTGAAAGGTTAAAAAAATCACTGCAAAGATTGCTACAGATATACAAGTGTATTAATCCTAGTAAAATAATATTTTGTATGCTGATATCACAGTAACAGAAAGCTGTGGTCTGTATGGTTATACAGACAGGGAATGGAAAACTAATATAGAATGCAGTGGAAATGCAACACACTATTGTTACATGGTGACAAGTGCTGTTCTTTGATACCAGATCGGGTCACAGATGGAAGAATAGCAAATACTTTGTGTGCTGTGTAATGGGAAATTAACATAGTGCTATTTTGTGATAAGCACTAATCTCTGATAGCAACCCAATAGTGGTTGTGTGTAAAACAACATTTACAAACTGTAATAAAGGTACTTTATTAATAGATGATCTGTATTGCTGACTTCCTTTGTTGTGTGTTGTGTTTGTACATCATGCAATGAAAGTAATGCTGTTTTTTTTTGGGGGGGGCATGGGGAAACCTATTTTTCTGAGTAGAGCTATAACATTCTGGTTTGTACTTTTTGGTGATGAAGAAGTAAGAAGTAATATTTTAAAATAATTCCAGAAAGCAATATTTGGCAATGTAGTACTGAATAACAAGATAGGAACAAAAACCTTTGGTGCACTATGTAATAGCAGACCAAAAGAGCACTGTTCTGTTGTAGTAATTACCATTCTGTGATAACCAGGCTGGGGAGCAGATAGAGAATTAAGGGAACAGTTGGTGCACTGTGAAACAGGAATCCAACATAGTGCTATTTTGTGCTTTAAAAAAAAAAAAACATTAGGTCAGATTTATAAAGGTTACCACTTAGTGCAAACTTTTTGAGTGAAAAGACAGCAGAAGCATTGTGTTAGAGCTGTTCTTGAATTCAGAAACTGTACATTTTGTGGTAACTTTTATGAACCCGGTGTATTATTCTGAGATACCCAAATGAGGGCAGTACAGCAGCATGTGAAGACTGTATTAAAGGTCCTGACCTGCACTAATAGCTGTTCTGAAATATTTATTTATTTTCTTGAGTTTGTGAAATAGATAGTGAAAGTAACATGGCTTGGTGTAATACACATTAATGCATCCTGGGATGGGAAGCATTTTCATCTGAGTGAACTGTGACATTTTGCTTTGGACATTTTCGTGGACAGCAAGCAAGGTACAGTATTTTAATATGAGTCCAAAACAAAATACATTTGCCATTGTATACTGAATAAAAAAGATCATGCTGGCATTCTTAACGAGGAAGAGAATAGTGGTTAGTAGTTTGGGGTTTATACTACAGGACATGCTACCCCATTAATTTTAGTGACAAATGCATTGTAATTGCACTGCGTTTCATGCCCTGGTTAGCACAACAATTCATTCCAGTAGTGTTAATCTATGTCAGATCTAGCTGAAGTCTTATACATTTGCCCATTGCCCTACCACTCATTAGAGAAGCTCTGAGTGAAGCAACGTGTTACATTTGGTCATTAATATAAATCTATACAAAAATAGAAACCTATACATGCATCTGGAGTTCAGACTCACATTTGTGAAGGATGTCTACTTTTCACCTTTTGACACTTGTGACTGTACCCTTTGCTTTCTTAAACATAGCTATAACTTAATTTAAAAGTAATGATACCACACATTTACTGTAAATCAGGCAGACGAGATATAGGGAGTTTTGTAGTCTTGCAGGTAAAAATATTTTTTTAAAGAAATTAATGATGTATAGCAAGGTAAACACTATGATTTTGTGCTTTGTGAATAAACTTTGTTTAATTTAAGGTCAAAGCAGTGTCATACAGTTAGTTCAACTTTTTTATCTGCTTGTATATCTTCAGATGGATTCACTTTAGAACATTGAAGGCCCATAACATTGAAATTCAAAACATTGAGACCAAAATCTTAAAAATTCAAACACTGAAAACTTAAAACATAGGAAACCAACATTTAATATATGCCAGCACGGGTCTACTTTAATTAAATGAAAGTGGAATCCGTCGAATACGTATCCGTCAACACGTAAACAACGAAACACGGAAACGTTGAATGCACTAAATAGCGAAATCGGAAATGTCGAATTGTCATAGTTGGCCTGTCTGCGGTATAGCTCCGTATGGTAAGTGTGCAATAGTTATGGACCTTAGGGTTAAGGTGTGGGTTAAGGTAAGTGCATAGACAGGTAATGTATATAAGGTTTAGTGTAGGATTTTGTTAAGTGTATGTGTGTGGAATATTTACTTTGTGTGGGTATAGTTCTGTAGGGTAAGTGTGCGATAGTTACGGACCTTAGGGTTAGGGAGGGGTTAAGGGTAGTGCATAGATAGTTGTGTATGTGGGGTTTAGTGTAGGGTTACAAGTGGGGTTTTGGTGCTTTAATTTAGGGTTAGTAGTAGGGTTTTGGTTAGTGTATGTATGCGTTTTTGTTGTTGTATTTGCGTAGGTAGTATGTTACGTGCGGTGGGGTTGGCCGACTATTGCGGTTTCGATGTTTAAATTTTGCAGTTTTGCATGTTTAACGTTATCGCGTTTCACTGTTTATGTGTCGACGGATTCGTATTCGACGGATTCCGCTTTCATTTAATTAAAGTAGACCCACCAGCACAACTACATACAGAAACAAATAAAAAAAACAAACCATATTACACTTCTCCAAATATAAGCAGGGGGCAAGCCCCCCCTGCACCCCCATGTGGGGAGGCTGCACCCCCTGCTACTTAAATATATCAACTCTGAGATCGCACTACACAGAACAAAACAGCAAACATACCATTCCCCCCTTCAAAACTGCCCGTTTAAATTGTAAAACACTATCCTCAACCTTCTCTTAGAAACACTACTTCACTGTTAAAACATTACACATTACTATATATCTCTGCGATACGTACTGGGGTTTCATAGGTAACCTCAGTCATGTTCCCCTCCTTACTTGCTAAACTATAACATAACACATCTTAGTGTAGTGTAGTGCGATCTTGAAATATTTGAGTAGCAGGGGGTATGGGGATGTAGGGGGGCTTGCCCCATTGCTTATATTTGAAGAAGTGTAATATGGTTTGTTTTTTATTTGTTTCTGTATGTAGTTGTGGTGGAATATAGTGCATGTTGCTTTCCTATGTTTTTTTCAATGTTATGGGATTCAGTGTTTTGAATTTTCAAGATTTTGGTCTCAATGTGTTGAATTTCAATGTTATGAGCTTTCAATGTTCTAAAGTGAATCCCTTCAGATATATATATATATATATATATATATATATATATATATATATATATATATATGTGTGTGTGTGTGTGTGTGTGTGTGTGTGTGTGTGTGTGTGTGTGTGTGTGTGTGTGTGTGCACGCGCACATTGAGACAAAGAAGTCACAAAGCAGATCAATTCAACATTAGCCCCAATCAGTGTGTACCTTTTTTTTTTTTTTTTTTACTTAAAATGTTTATTTTTCTTGCTGATAGAGTGAAGACTATATAAAGACTAGTGTTCCTGTGGTATCCTGAAACGATCGCAATAGGGTATGTACAGCCATTTTCTGCCAATAGGACATGCAGATGCCTTGCAGGTACAATAGCTCCTTCTCTTACTGATTGCTGAATTTGTTAATCTTTTTCTGCACACATGCATTTTTCACTTGTGCTAAAGAAGATATGAAAAAGTATTTCTGTTGTCCTTTTGTAAACAAGAGAGCAAAGGCATGTAGGGAAGTTACAAAGGTTAAAAGTTGAAATGACATTTCATAGGTGTATTTGGAGAGCTCACAGAATAAGGATCAACAATCATCAAATGGGTGAGTGGGGTAGGGGGGTCTATAGGCATTGCAACAAAATGTGAACTCTGCTGTATGGGTCAGTGTTCCATGTCATTCTGAGTCATCAGAGAGGGGGGGATATTCCTAAGGAGAGCAAAAAGTAGAAATCACCATTAACACTACTGCTGCCTTTACAGCTATAGCTGTAGCTGGAATGCTACAAATGCACTTATGCTTTTATTTGCTCTATTCTTCTACTATGCATGCATTTGTCTTGACTTTCACTATTCTGAGTCAGCAAATCAGGAAATTGCTAAACAGGTTCATTCTGTATTGCAACATAGGCAGAAATAAGACTTGAAGCTTGTTTAAATTTAGAACTCTCTCTGTATCAGAAATCCAGTTTGTGACTTTTTTAATCTCTGCCTGGCACAAAACATCTTGGTTTCCAGCTTGAAACTGACTAGCAGTAATCTGATAAAATAGGACTCCTTCTAAATCTGAACACTATATGCCCCCAAGCAGAACTATGTGAAAAGACAGTGACTCCAGAGGTGCAAGACTGTCTAAAAATTGTAGCCCAATAATAGACACCTAGCATGGGTTCAGAAAGAGAGAGAGAGAGAGAGAAACAGAGAAATATAAATGACCTATGTCCTTTGCTGGAAGCTATAATTTGAGGGATGAAAGAGGTTAAATTAAGTGGGATTATATTTGTGGACCAGCTCAAGCCTTCAGATGTATAAACCATACCCTGCTCCTTAGTATACATTCTAATATTGGCCTTGCATGGAAGCCACTCAGCAGCATGAACAATTACTTGAATGGGGAATGGTTAACAGTGAAAGAAGACATCATACCCATACAACAGCCTGTCCACACATGTCCAGGCTAGGACTGCTACTCTTCCCATTATGTAGAAATGACCTTCTGCCCATCAGACTAAGTGGGCATCTTCTGCTTTGTGCAGATCATCTTGTGCTTTACAGTTTATACATCGGTCAGAGAAGATACAACACACAAAAAGATGTCGCCTTGCACATCCAGGATGAATGAACAACAACTTAAGGTGAATGCCTGTTAAAACATAGTTCATACTTTTCATACACAAAAGGGGTTTAAAAAAGTCATTGTAACCAAAGGGATAACATGCCAAGATCAGATCTTAGTGGAATCTAGCTCTCTCTTTAAGCAACCTCCGTATTCTCCTGGCTGCCATTGTGATCTTCATGCCTTACCTTGATGTCCTGAAAGCCAAAACAGAGAAGCAATTGGCTCCTTCTGGAAAGTAAATACCTTTTTTTCAAAGCACACAAACACTGTGGCATACACAATGCCATTTCTTATACACAATACAGATTTACACTCATCTGCCTTTAGTCTTTAATATCAACTCTCTGTGGGAACTTGAGAAAAAACTGATCAGAGACAACTGGTATCTAAGCACAGAAGGAAGGAAGATGGCACCCAATCAAAAATATGGTAGATGTACTCCTCTGTGCTTATTGTTCAAGCTGAAGTACCTGGACCACAGCCTTCAAATGTACAAATGGGTGGCACAGTGGTGCAGCGGTAGCATTGTCGCCTCACAGCAAGAGGTTCTCTGGTTTGATTCTCAGCTGGGGTGCCTTCTGTGTGGAGTCTGCATGCCCTTCTTGTGTTTGTGTGGGTTTCCTCCAGGTGCTCCAGTTTCCTCCCACATTACAAAGACATGCATCTAGAGCGTTTCTCCCTGGGCCTCTGCTGAAAATTGGCTTTGTTCCAAGTTGGACTTTCCCAATTAATAAATGTTAAATAAATATCAGTTCAGCTCTGCATCCAGAAGGACGTTCATAACCTTTCAGTCTGGAATAATCACCCCTATCATACTTAGGGTTAAACTAGAATGTGTAACAAATCCTTAATTAGCCTAGCCTCTACTACTTGGAGCTCAAGTCACCAAAATATTCACAAGGTCAACATCTGTTTTTACTTAACCCTGCATTAGAAATAATAATTTAGCAGGGCATACACACCCAGAACATATGATCTTAATCTGTTTCCTACGTTGACGTTTATATAATTAGTGAGTGCACTAGCTTAGGTTAAATATATAACCTAAATGGTAGCATGAACTACTGTATATGCATATGCACAAATGCATATATACATATACATGTGTGTGTGTGTGTGTGGGGGGGGGGACAACGACAACATTATCTTGCAATGTATTATGTTTGTAGGTACATTGTTTTACATTATGTGACCTTACAATTGCATTTAAACGTTTCTACATTTTGTTTTGTTCCACAGCTGTATTTCATATATATATATATTTTGTGAAGAAGAACCCAGACCTGATTATCATATAAGCAATAAATGCATTTGCAAATACGATGCTGCACATTACAGAATATTGCTTACTGGGCCTGTGTCATGGTTGACAATGATCTACAAGAATCAGCTCTTCCTTCTGGTTATTGAATGATTAAATGAAAAATCGAGATGGCTACAATACCACAAATGAATGTACCAGCTAGACAGGTGATGGCTTCAGTCCCCAGAGTGGAAAAGATTGAAAGACTGATGCAGGGCTGTCTGCAGTGTCACACCGGCATCACTAACTTTTTTCTTTCAGTATAAAACTAATATCAAACAGGCCTTTGAAAACTGCGGAAATTATCCATGAGTTATTAGCAGATAAATTCTGAACAATAAACAAGAGACCTTTCAAGTAATTACAAACACGTTGCCTCTTATCTGGTGGCAGGATTTTTCCTGCAGTGAAATTAAGAATGCAAAGAGGATTGAAGCAGAATGGAAATTAAATGCTCATGAGTCCGCATCGGATGACTATGAATTTGTTCAACTTCAGCTTGCAATTATTCTGTAATGGCCAAGATAGAAGAGCTGTGCATACTGGACAAATAATTAAAACACATGTAGTGTAGCCTGTATAATGAGCATATGTGGTATTTACACATTTAGCTCAGTAAGGATGCTGTTGGCTGCCAGGGTCACAGTTAATCCCACCTACCGAATTGTAAATATATTTATGTAGTACACACTGCCAAACAAGACTTTAACTATTTCACACACAAACTGTCATTAAGTTTAAACTGTAGAAACTGTATTTCATTCATGCAAAAAGGACTGCATGCCATGTAACTGGGTGGGGGGGGGGGGTAGATGAAGATAAGGGAGCTTATTCAGAAAAGGGTCTTCAAGACTCCAAGGCATACACATAATATCCTTCTGAGAATATAATTATTTGTGCTTTACTGAATATAATTGAATATACTTTCTAGAGGAAGCATTCTTTAGCTGCAGAACATGAGTGCAGTAACTCCATCGCTGATTGTGATTAGCACACTGCCTTGCTTTCCTGTGGTCACTTATGGAAGAATGGTTTTCCGTAAATAAATATATGAGTACTTAATTTTTTCAACAACCTGACTCGTGGGTTATTGCACTAGATTATAAACTGGTCTGTCTGTTGAAGATGGCTCTGCCATTTATTAAGCAAAGAATAATATATTAAATGGGCAGAAAACAAATGTAATATTTATTCCTGAGGGGTAAAATGTTGCATAAACATGACAGGAAAGGGAAAGGATACTCCAGTCTGAGATGGACCACTGCGTTTTATTTTTCTACTACCCCAGTCAGAGGTTGATGTAATATTGGGCTTGTTATTACATAAAACCATGTAATAACTCACATAATCCATCGGCCCAGAAGAGTGTGTAGCACTTTAGTTTTTTTTTTCCCAATTCTGTAAGAACCCTCTTCGCTTCACTTTGGTAGGTGCAGCTTGAAATATTTTGCCACAGCAATGGAGATGGAGAAATAAGTAGTTTTTCTGATGCATCACAAGGTGTTTTTCTCTTATGGGATTTCTTTTATAGCAGTTTTATGTAATTCCTCATTTTTATAGTACTGTACTACAGTAAGTAGTTCCCAGTAAAATGTGCTCTTTTTGCCCACTGACTCGGATTTCCTTTACTGCTGTTTCACTTCCTGACTCCATTTTGTGATTGAGGCATTAGTTATGGCTAGCATAGCTAATGCCACCACTCTCATTTGTCATGGGAAGACAGATGAATGTATTCCCTAAGGTACTGCAGCAGACAGTTTGGTCATTTTGACTGTACTGGTTGCCTTCCATTTTTTAAATTTTTTTCATCATATGGCATACTTTTCTAAATTCCTGTAATGCCTATTATGATGATGGGTTTAGGAGGAAACAATGATTTGCATGGATTGCTACATTTTGAATTTCATTACCAGAGAGATACTGTTTGGCATTGAGATAAACTATGCAGTTGCTACACAAAAAATTACTGTAAATAGCCATGGTTTATAACAAAGGATTATAATGCACACACCAAGTGTTATAATGAAGACACACAGTTTCCTTCATAAAAAGTGGCATTGTTCAGACTGTATGCTGTTACCTTACCCTCGCAGCACTTTTTTTCTTAATAAGCTGTTACAATTTTCCAACCCATATTTTGCCATGATATCCAGCGTAAAAGACTCCCAGGTTTGCAACAACACAATGTCCTTTGTATTATACCATGACTCTATATAACGTCACTGGGTTCACAACAATAAGCAAGCCTATACAGGCACAAATGCAAATGCTTGCAGAGCATAAACTTAACAGTGCTTGGTTCTTAATATTCCCGACAGTTTTACATCATTTTGTGGACCCTATGAGGACATATTGGGCTTTGTCTCCTGTATTGCACGGCTAGGAAAACAATATGGTTTTCCTATAGGTGATGGCAAATTAGATGGTTGGATTATAACTGCCCAAACATAACTAATCGAGACTGATCACTTTTTGTGTAATGCTGCTGTGTGTCTTAACAGGGGGTTTCACTTTTCCCATAGTTGTTCAACTGTGCAGTTAGTTTATATGGGAGATGCTCATCGTCTTTTCGAGGGAGTGCAGGAGGCGTTACCCCCCCCCCCAGAAATGCTTATTTTCCTAATATTTAGGTAATTGTGTTATTGATATGCCCATACATGTCAAGCAGAGCGCCTCTTTGGCCCTCTTCAAAAGGAACCTTGACGATTGGATGGGAGATAGGAAATTCACCCCGGGGATCACATCAGTCGCCCTGCTAGACAGGGGTCCAGGGAAGTAAATATTGTGGGAAGAAATAGCCAGGGAATTGTTATGGCTAGGCTTGTATAGGCCCTAGGGCCGATAGCCTAGTACCAACCTATGAACCTATGAACATTGTTATTTTGATCACGTATGCATCAGTTTGACCTAGGGGAAGCAAAAATGTAGCAACATTCTATCAGTTATGCAATGCACAGCAACAGAGGAAAGATGCCTAGTTTTCTGCTTTCCATGACATTTTACCTTCCTGGTTGACATGAACACAAATACCAGGCAAACGTGGGGCACTTATCTGAAAGCGACTTGCTAACCAGCACAGCAGAAGGGCTTTCAGACCAGTGTTCAGTAATGGTGTTCAGACAGGTGGCAAAGACATTCAGAGTGTCTGTAGCCATACATCACCTTACATGAGGAGCATACATGTGACATACAGCACCTATAAGGTTTAAAGGTTTTGGTATACTGGCTGGACGTTGGCTATCCTTGGCAGGAGGTCACTTATGTAAAGAATACTGCAACAGTGATATGGAAGGACATCTTAAATCGTCAGTGGTAGTTGATTCAATTTCCAGGAGAGGAGTGTTCTGCTAACAGTGGCATGAAGCATTAATGCAAGGTCACAAGTAGCTTTTTTGTTTTCAGCAGTCCAGCATCTCCAAATCAGGTCCTGAGATTATCTTTCGCAAAGGTTCAAAGATGACAAAGAGACTAGTGAGCTTTCTTCACAGATTCTGAAAAAGCCAATATGCTAGCCAGCCTCTGCTGAGGTCAGTTATAGACTGTCAGGGTGTCAATATGGTGATCTCTAGAACCAGCCTCAGCAGGCAGTCTTGCAATTGTTTGATAAAACTGTTTAATAGTTTAGCATTTTCAAAACATTTCAGACAGGTTACTATAATTTCTCCAAATAGGAAGAAAAGGACAAGCTGGAAAGGTAGCGACACTTAAGTTAGTACAACTAGAGAGATATAGTTTAATGTTGTTTAAGGCATTGAGCTTATGATTACTTTCCCCATATGATCAGAAAAGTGTTGTTGTGTTTTTGTGTTGGCAGAATGACAATCTTCTGATAGATATAGATATAAAATCTTTATACATGATTACACGTAATGAAATTGGTGGTGAGGCATTGGATTACTTTTTAGGTTCTTGTCCAATAGTAGCTTATATTTGAGAACTAGTATAGCTTTATTTGAATAAAAAATATATATAGGTGTGTGCCACCTGTGCCCTGACCCCAGCAATCAAGGAGCCTCAATCCTCACCACTAACAACCAGCGAAGGGCGTCTCATATAGGAGGAAAGGATAACATACACACAGTAAAGTGCAATTTCCTTTAAGAGCACACAGAGATCACAGTCAGTCCGAGGCTGGTCACTCCCTTGCTCTCCAGGTCCCCAATAAGACTCCCCACTGGCACAGCTATATGGTCCAGATCTCAGCCAGCTGAGCAAGCTAAAACCTCCAGCACACTCTCTGTCCAACCAGTGCTTTGTGTCCCTGCACAAGTAGCTGACAAACACACATTTTAAGGTAAGAGTTTTATACAACCACACAGACACTCCTGGGGAAGGCTGACATAGGTTCTCCAGCTCTGCCCCTTTTACCCAGACTATATGGTAGACATCACTGCCACCACCCAGCTAATATTTATCAGCTACTCAAAGGCCCTTAAAAGGGTGTCCAATTATTACTGTGCAATATTATTATCCAAATGGTAAGTGTGACTAAACAGTCAAGGCTTATTAGAGTGACTTAGTACCGGATCACTATATACATGCAATGTACTCTGGAGGTTAAATTATCTCTACAAAAAACAGCCACAGTTAAAAGGGTTTAGAAATATTTAATAATAAATAATCAAAACACAAGACAATACTTTTTACTACACAGTGCTAGTCAAGGGTTAAGAGATCACAGAGAAATACTTAAAATAATTCAGTAGTACAGTTCGGTCTTTACTGAAAAACACTTAGTCTAATCTTTCTAGTTTCTAGCTATTTCTAAGAGAAAACACAAGTCTAAGATAAACTTACATATAGAGCAAAGGCAGAGTGCTGATGAGTTGGATGGTCAAGAGAAAAAATGTGTAATGCTCTCTGATTCTCTCTGTTTTTAAAATCTCATTCCTAGTTCACATTACATCATTCTTCACACTTCCCTGGGTTCCCAGGCTAACAGGCTACATTCTTTAGTAAGCTCACACCAGGTCAAGAAGCAAAGCCATTAAAGACATTTATGCATGCAAATTCTGGCCATTAAATCTGGCCCTAAAACAATAGCAAGAATTCCTTCATCTAGACTGGCTGGAGTCGACTTTAGATCAAAGGGTCACAACATGTTTTACTTGGTCAGCAGAGTACACTGTTGTTACATTTTTGTAACAGCATTTTTTCCATTTAAGACAACAAGCCTGTGGCTTACATTAGTATTTACTAATGACAGAATTATCTATAAAATTCTATCTGGCTAGACTGGCACCCTTCACCTGTCTTCACCCAATCTTCACAAGGTGATATAATATATAGGCAGAAATGTGGGACTGCCATGGGGCAAGTTTTGTTGCTTCCTATGCAAACTTGATTATGGAATTATTGAAGCTGTAGTAAATGTACAATACAGATTTTTTTGTATTCAATGTTATTTTATATTGATGACTTGCTATTAATATGCAAAGTAAGCAAATCTGCACTTCTGACATTTTTAATGGTTTAAATAATAATTGATTTGATTTACAGTTTACATTTCAGATGAATGAATGTGAAACCTCCCAGAAATAAAAGGAATCAAGGATCAGTAAAGGTCAACAAATAATTAACAAATTATGTCATAAAGAAACTAGTGCTAAAATATTTCTTCATGGTAAAAGTCCTTACTCAAAAGTCTTATGTCAGCATTGCCATATGGTGAATTTCTGAGGGCCAGACACAACTGCAGTACTGGAGTGAATTTTTTTTTTTTTTGAAAAAAGCTAATTTTTTAATTAGATTATTTTTGAGAAGAGGCTATAATAAGGAGAATATATTTAAAGTATATTGGCAGGCTTGTGATAAAAATGGAAGAGGTCTGATTGTCTGCATTAAGTTGTTACAGATATATATATATATATATATATATATATATATATATATATATATATATATATTCAAGCCAAAATGTAAGACTGGATCGGCAAAAACAAACACCAAACAGTGTTTCTTTTTGCAGGGACTCTGTAGGATTGTGCCATGGCAGAGATCAGGGTATTGGTCCTTTTCCTACTATGGTGCAGTCTTGGAGTTGTTTTATATATAAGTAACAGGGGGCGTGGGCATGCAAGTGTGCTTTTTGTTGTTTGATCGTACAAGATTTGAACATTTTGGCTCAGTCCTGTAAGATTCAAACATTTGGGTTTGTGAGCTTCTGAAGCAGAAATGTCTATCTAGCTATATACATACACCCACACACACACACACACACACACACACACACACACACACACACACACACACACACACACACACACACATACACACACACACATCTACATAGTCATAGGAATAATAAAGATAAACACAATGTAATGTATTTTGCAATATGTTATACAACTTTTGCAGACAATTTACATAAATCTGTTTGTGAATGTCAGCCTTTAATATCACAGGATAAGAATATTGACAAGAGTCTTAAAGGATTTATGATTTCCTACACTTATGGCACATGCACCCAAGATATACTTATATACAGCCATTTTAATGACCATTTTTGAAGTTACAGGCAAATAATGGCTTAAGAAATAATACTTATCCACCCTGTTGTGGAAGTTGTAGTATGTTTAGTTTGATGAGAAAAAAATTCTGAAATTTTAAGTAATAATCACAGAGTAAATTTGTGTAAGGTTAGCTTCTGTGAGACTGTAAAGTGGTTTATGCGATCCAATGTAATGCACCTGTGGCAAAGCTTATTTTGATGAAACAAAAAGAACATTTTCACTAGGATTAAAAGAGCATTGTAGGAAAACTAAAAATAAGAATTTTAAGTCCCTTAGCAGAGCATTTTCATCACCTTCAAAATTCACAGTATGAACATATAAAGGCTGAAATAGTTTACAATTGTATTAACTTGGAAAGAGCAGGTAATGATGTTAAGCAGGTTTAAGATATAAGGAAGCCTGCTATCTACTACAGTATGACACATTGATTCCCTGTGGTCCAAAATACACAAAACATAACATATATCTATATCTATATCAATATCTATATACCTAACAATTACTCAAACTCTGGCACCTTACCCAAGTGACCACCTCCCAGCATACACCCACAGGACTCACCCTCAAACAGTCAAAACACACTCCTATAAAACATTCAGGAAACTCACTCACTTTGACCAAAATAAATTCATAAACATTTTAAAAGCTCATAACTGGCTCCCACTAAAAACACTCCCCTTAGACGAGGCTGTTAACTACTTCAGTAAATTTTTTCTGGACACTCTTAACAACTTAGCCCCCATAAGTACCAAGCGAGCAAAATTGAACAGTGCCCCTTGGCTAACAAAACTGACCAAACAAAGCCACCTTCATAGAGATAAAGCATGGAAAACATGGCAAAAAGATTGAACAAAAGAAAACGAAATTCATTATAAACAACTCCGAAATAAAGCCAAGAAGCTAGTCATACAAGATAAAAAAATACTTTTCCATTCAGCTATCTACCTTAAAAAATAATCCAAAAAAGTTTTGGAAGTCAGTCTCCACTCTACTTAATCCTGGCACTTTACAAAACCCATCCCCTGTACCCAAAAAGACTCCACAGCAAATTTCCCATGACTTTAACACCCACCCCTCATTAGCACCATCCAAAAGCTAGTCAAAGACTCCTCAACAAGCCTAAACACAAACTCTCAAAATACAAATAACTCCTTACAAAATGACAACACATTACTCACTCCTGACATATCTTATAAATCACCCTCAACTCCATTTACTATTCAGCCTGTACCCTCCTCTCTTATATTCAAACTCTTAAATAAACTCAAACCCTGCTCTCTGTCTGCTGATAACCTGCCACCAGAATATCTACAACTAGCAGCAAATATGATTGCATATCTAGTTAGCATTCTTATAAATTACTCTCTCTCAGAATGTTACGTCCCACATTTGTGGAAAAAAATCTATTATTACTCAACTACACAAAGGTGGAAACTCTCATGACCTCTCAGACTATCGCCCTATCTCTATACTTTCTCCATTATCCAAAATCCTAGAGAAATGTGTACAGATGCAATTACTCAAATACCTCATGGATAATGATATTCTGGCTCCCACTCAACACAGTTTCCATCCAGGGCACAGCACTATTACAGCCCTGCTCTCATTCACCGATACTGTCAACAAAGCCTTAGATGCTGGTCACCCTACTTCAATAATCTTACTGGATCTATCTAAAGCTTTTGACACAGTATCACATACTAAACTACTAATCAAACTAACAAAATTTGGTTGCTCCCCTGAATCCCTCAACTGGTTTACATCATACCTAAACAATAGGCAACAATCAGTAAGATGGCATAATGTCCAATCTGATTATCTGTCAAAAAGTACAGGAGTCCCACAGGGGTCCATTCTGGGCCACTACTCTTCAATATATTTATCAACGACATTCACAAAGCTTCCCAACTAGGTAATATTATCCAATACACCAATGATTCTACAATAATATCTACCTCAAACAACTTGTCTGACCTCCTACTCAAAATGCATTTACAGAGATAGAATCCTTGCTAAATAATTCACAATTGTTACTAAACCCCCCCAAAACAAAACTTCTATTATTCTCTACAAAATCACCAGATATAGATTTCATTTTTTTTTCTAAAGACAGGACAGAAATAGAAATAGTGAAAACAGTCAAACTACTAGGCACTACACTAGACAAACTCACCTTTGACCCACACATTCTCAACGCAATAAAGAAAACACTTTAAATTAGGCAAACTTTATCATCACAAACTCTACCTAGACAATCACACCAAAACAAACTGGCAATTACCTTACTCATACCTTTTCTTCTATATGGTAGTGCCATCTTTATTAACCTTCACTCATCCCTCAGCAATAAACTTCAATCTTGCTATTATAAAATAGCTAAACTTGCCTCAGGAAAGCCTAACCGATAACACCACTGCCAAGCAATCTCAGAACTTGGGCTCAGATTCCCCAACTATCTATGTTATACCCAATTAATTCTAGCCCATAAACTAATCAAATACCTGCACAGCACTCTGCTCAGTACTACAAATGTATGTTCCTATGCGTACACTTAGATCCTCCAACAAATTGTTCTTCCATAGCATTGCTAAACAGTGGAACTCTTTACCCTCCCACATAACTCAAATTGACTGTATAAAGACATTTAAATCAGCATTAAAAACATATTTCCTAAATAACCTCTCTTGCAACTGCAAAACAATCAGGCTACCATAAAACCATCCCTAATTAATCCACATCCGCATATTAGATGACAACTACCATGTTTCTAATATTCCCATCTCTTAGAGTTGTGCATTTCTCCTATCTGCACACTATGATTAGTAATGCAGCTTAATTCCGCTATTTGATCTATAAGTCCTGCCTTGTATTATGCAATACCAAGACTTAATAATCTACTCATGTACTGTACTGTACTTACATATGAGTGATTATATATGTACTCGATTATCAATTTTTGTTTGTTTATAAATCTTGTAGACCATGTATATTAAGTTTATCAATCTTGTCAAGTTTTTATTTTTTCCGTATTAATTGTGGAGCTTTCTCCCCGGGCCTGCACTGAAAATGGGTTTCTGACCCAGTGGACTTTCCCGGTTAATAATTCAATAAATAAATAAATACACACACACACACACACAGATATATCTATATATATATATATATATATATATATATATATATATATATATATATATATATATTCTTCATATGGCTGAGGCTGATAGCTATCAGCTATGTCCTGAAGAATTTCCTTGATCTTCCATTGTAATCTTAGCATGACATCTGTCTGACTTGTCAGAGACCACCATGAGGAGAAGAATAAGGAAGACCATCTGAGTTTAAGTGCAGGGGAAAATGAGGGCGGAGAGGATATCAGGACATCATGTTATGGTGACATTAACAGGAAGTTAAGGGACTTTTTGCTGACCTTAACTGGTTGGGACTACTACTGCCATGCTTATCACAATATGCAGGGTCATTTATATCCAGCCATGCCCATGTTGAATTCTGTGGCTATCAGCCATGTAACCACAGCACTGTGTCGTCATCAGGTGCAGGATTACAGGCAGTAAAGACATCCATCATCCTGGAATGTGCCATCCTCCTTCCTGTCTCCTTCAGTGTCCATTCTGCTAAGTGAACCCTGGTCATCTTGGTCACAGTCAGAGGCTTCCTTCTATGCCACTGACCCAGGCTACTTTATCAGTAGTTTAAAGTGCAGGAGGCATATTCTGAAGGGGGGTTCCTGTTATATTTCCTACTGCATAGACTGTAGACATAGTTAGTAAAGCTTCTGCACTACAGGTTCTTGACAGAGAAAGGGAGAGAAGTGGATATTCCAGTATTTCATTTTTAATGCTATCCTTCATGCATGCCATTCTAGCAGGTATGCTTAAAAGATAGTGTTCACAGCTGCTAAAGATGTCATTTAACATGCCATTCAGAAAAGCTACTTGCAGATGTAGTATTATAACTTATTAAATATTCCAAGAGATTAACAGTTAGTAACAACAATAAAAACCTTTAGCATGTAGAGAGTCAATCTTTCCAGTCTCTATATAAATATATATATATATATATATATATATATATATATATATATATATATATATATATATATATATATATATATATATATATAGGAGCACTTTATAATCTTGAAATTCTGAAATACCAAATTTCAGAATCCAGAGATCATAAATCCGAAAGTTCTAAATACTGAAACCCCAGAAGTGCAAATTTCAATATCTCGATGATCGGAGATGTTGAAATTCACAGTTCTGGTGTTGCGGGTTGTTAATGGGTAGGTGGAAGGTAGGGTAAGTATTTCTGTGTGTGTGTTGGTTAGGGGTTGTAGTGTGTGTGTAAGTGTGTGTTGTGAATGTGATATGTGTGCGAGGGGAATGGAGGTGTGTGGTGTTTTTTTTCATGTGTGTCTGTGTAGTGTGACTTTGGAGTTAGAATATTTAAGTAGTGGGTGCGCAGGGGTGCTTGCCCCCCTACTTGTTTGTAGTGTAGGTTTGTTTGTTTGTGTTCTGGGGAAGGTGTGTGAATGTTCATGTGTGTGCTGTATGTTTGGTATACTTTTCACGATTTTGAATTTCAAAGTTTTTTTTTTTTTGTGTTTTGGTGTTTCGAGCATCTGGTCTTGGTATTTTGGGCATCGGTAATGTGAGCGTTCGGGATTTCGTAGGGGATCCTTTTGTGTGTGTGTATGTGTGTGTGTGTGTGTCTGTGTGTGTGTGTGTGTGTGTGTGTGTGTGTGTGTGTGTGTGTGTGTGTGTGTGTGTGTATATACATATATATATATATATATATATATATATATATGTATATATATATTTTTTTTGGTAATAGTCAGCACTGTCCATTCTAGATGACATGTAGTCTAAGGAATAGCTGAATAGCTTCTGGAACCAAGGAGTTAATAATAATGAGTTAATAATAATAAATAATTTATCATGAGCACAATTATATCACATTAAATTTGTTGTAACAAACTGCACCTCTATAGAGTTACCATCCTGCCTTTTTACTGAAATGTGAGATTTTGCATGGCACATTTTATATGGAAGTGATGCAAATGACAGTGGGTTTACTGTATTCCCAAAAGACAGACTTACTTTTTACAAATGTTTTTGCTGTTTCTATTGTTTTGTATTAGATCAAGGTATTTTGGGTACAGAATAATAGTTTTCTGCACCAGGACATAAATGTCCAAATATGCACTTCCTGTTTAAAAGCTGGACAGGTGGTAAACTACTACTGCTGGTGCGGACACTTAAAAATAATCTGAAATTCAAACAGAAAACACTAAATTCCAGAATTTATTGTTAAATCTATCAAGCATTTTTGCAGCAGACTTTTGTCTCCCTGGAGCCCCTTGTGTAGGGGTACCACATAAATTCTACTTATATATATATATATATATATATATATATATATATATATATATATATATATATATATATACTGTGTCTGTGATAATTCTGCCACAGTCTATGACTTAGTATATATTACTGTTATTCACACTTGCTGTTCCACTGTTTTGAGGATCACAAATACATTGCTCAGAATTTCAAAAGAGATGAATAGACAGTCATTTCAGGTATACCCCCATGTGACTTTTGTGCATCTTTGGCATGATCCAGAGTCTCAGAATACAGACTGAAGAGCCAGTTCATTGTCTTAAAAGCCTTCTGCAACATTGTTTCAGGCAAATAGCCTTGTTTTAATTTCTCCAAGTCTTTGGGGTTTCTAATACCATGACGGGAATGGACCCCATTCCTAATCAGGGTAAAATTAAATTTCATGAAATTAGTATTGTTTTAGTGTTTGATGTTTACCAAAAGTATTTTTCTCAGCACCTGCAATGTGCTCAGAATTAACTTTTTCTGTAGCTGATTTTGAGTTACATGTATTGGTAACATATCTAAATATGACTTTAAATTATTTTTTATTAGACCAGAATCTCCTACTACTATTGGAATTTTCTGGGTATCTATCTTCCATGTTGCTCTTGTTTCTGCGTGCAGATCATAGTATTTTATGCCAGATACTGTAATCACTCAGTCTAACAATTTCAATGATCAGTGCTACTTTTGTCTTTTTGACATAGACTACTATATCTGTTTTGTCACATCTGTTTTTGAACTGTTGTTAATCTTCCTCATTCTCTATAGTGGTTTGTGGTTCGTGTTTCCCATGCTTCTCAGACACTTGTATATTGTAGTGTTTGCACAGTCCCCATTGCAGCAGTCTTGGCACTTTATTGTGCCTTTCATTAGACAGGCTCTCTCCATCAGTGTATCACACCCAGCCCCAAGATGTGTGACTGTTTCCATTTCCTTTTTACAGAATCTGCATTTGTCTGTTTCTTCCACATGTTCAATGGACTTTGTAAACTAATGTGTATGTGGTACACTATCCCGGCTTGGGTCACCTTTACTAGCCTTTCACCTTTTAGTTTCAATTCACCTCTCCTTAGCCATTCCCGTATCAAATCTTGATCAACATGATGTTGTTCCAGGAGATCTCTGTACTTGTCAATATATTTGTGCATTTTCCCATTTTCTTTCCTTTTCATCCATTTTTGGCACATTCAGTTGTTCTCTGATCCAACTTTGAATGAAATACCAAGGAAAGGAAATAAGCTACTAAAAGACTGAATACTTCATGAACTGATGACAAGATTTAATAAGCTCTTAAGGAAGTAAAATGTAATTTTGCAGTTATAATTTCTAACCATTACTTATCTCCTGCAGAAAGAACTCCTATCCCACACACAACATGGCTTCTATCCTTTCCATAGTGCTAATACTGCACTTCTGACCTCTATAGATAATGTCAATAAAGCTTGAGATAATGGCAAGCTAGTCTCCTCCTTATTTCTTGACTTGTCTATAGCCTTCAGCACAGTTTGGCACAGCAAACGTCTACTTCAAATGTCCTCATTAGGTCTCTGTGGGTCAAAAGCTACTTATCCAATAGAAACCAGTCAGTAAAATGGCACTAAACACTCTCTCCATACCTCCCAGTCATCACCAGTGTACCACAGGGCTCATCCTTTGACAACTCCTCTTTAACAGTCTCACAAACACCCTCCATGCATCCACACAACAGGCCTCCCTAATACAGTATGCAGACAACTCCACCCTCATTTGCACATCTGACAACATGGCACACCTCCAAAAATTAATCAGAATGCTTTAACAGACACTGAAACATGTCTTTGTAACTCACAACCCATGCTCAACCCTAAAAAAATAAACTACTACTTTTTTCCGAAATCCCTCTCTCGTGAAACAACAAAATTTAAAGTTCTCTCTCGTGATAATTCAGCCATTGATGGCATTTCTTATAGCAAATTGCTAGGGATGATAGTGGATGATAATCTTAAATTCGATCTGCATATACAAAATTGTATAAGAAAAACTCATCAAAAACTAGGGATGCTTAACAGACACAACTACACTTACCACTACTTATCTCCTCCCCACACTTCTTTATGGTGCTCCCAGCCTTATTAAACTTTAGGCATCACAAAAATCAAAACTTGAACAATGCTGTAACAAAGTTGTTAAATTTGCAGCAAATACTTCTTTTAGACCACTGTATAGCACTAAAAAGCTTAAATTGGTTAGAACTACCCCATCAGCTAATATATACACAGATTCCTACCACCTATAAAATTATCTGTCCAGCACTAAATAACATCTGCCCAACTGTGTTCCCAGTCAGTCATTAAAATGCAATGGCCAAAAATTCCTGTCTTTCCATAAAAACTATCAAATCTGCTGGGCATTATCTATAATCATACCATGTTACTAAGGCCCGGAACTCCTTATCTCTATCCATCAGGTCAATACCCTCTCCCCCATTCTTTAAAACCATTCTGAAAGACTTTCTAATCAAAAGCTGGCTCTGTTCTTGCTCACCACCAGGGTAAACTGTATCCCTTAATGTGAACAGGTACCTCTTCTTACATTACATCTCCTTACTTTCCCTTCTTCACTCACTTCCTTACTTCTGTTAATTTCTCTCCCCTGGCCATACCTCTCAACTGTACAAATTTTTGCAGAATGGCCAGATTTTTGCCTCATATTTTTGGTCTGTTCCTCATAAAATTTGTGTTTTCTGGCAAATCACTGAAGATTGAAGTTAGATTATAATAATAAATAATGAAAGTCATTTGAGTTTCAGACTTCATATCCTTCAGAAAATGCATAACAATGCAAAACCTGTTATGCTATCAACTTTCTAAGTTTGTAAGAGCAGTATTTAAAAAGTGTCCCTATTTGTCCCCCCATTAGTTTTGGCTTTGTCCAGATTTCTTGCTCTGAGAGGTTGAGAGGTATGCCCCTGGCTTTCACTCTGAATATACCAAAGCCTGTTTTTCTCACACTTCATATTGCTGTTCCTGTTTATATTATACTGATTTACCTTTAATTTCTCTATATACTGGCTAAAATTTCTCTAAATATTAAATCATTATCATACAACTTGCATCTATTCTAAACCAAGGTATTCTTATTATGTCTAATCTGTTGTTATTTAAACTGTAAATGAAAATCTTTTGTGTTATTTTTGAAGATTATAAAATTATTGTTATTAATATGATTTATAATACTTTGTAGCTTTTTTCACTGTGCTTCCACTGAAAATGGGCTCCTACCCAGTCAGACTTTCCCAGTAATCAAAGGTCAATAAACAAAAAAATAAAGGGTCTATATCACATAGTCGAAGTGCCGTAACTTCGACTGACATATGTTCAAACACATATTCCAAAGTTACAGAACTTCGACTGGATATAAAAAAAAAAACCCCACAAAGGACAAATATAAAAATTTTTGTATGCAGGGGGGCAAGCCCCCCTGCACCCCCCACACCCCTCGCTACTTAAATATACTAACTCCGAGATTACACCACATTGAAGTGAATGGAAACCTCCACTTATGGAGATTTCCATTCACATGCTCGAACATTTACAAATTCAAACATATGGTCTCGACCATATGTCGTTCGAAATTGTAAATGTTCGACTACATGATAGGTACCCACAAATAAATATATCGGTGAGAATTTATTCTAGTGATAATTTCTAAAGTAATTAAAGCAATACCTGATTTTACTGTGTAAGTGGTTATAATGGTAGAGATAAAGAAGCCATCGACTGTAATTCAGAACAATAAAGGTATTAGAGCATTAAGAGTTACTCTTCACACAGCCAGATAGCAGTTGTCATTGCACAGTTGCATTTTTGTTTTTCTGTTATTGGCAAAAACCTCCTTTTCAGCAGCTTCTGAAGTAGTGGATTCCTTATTTCTAAGCGCTATTAGCTAGTTCATTAATTATAAAACAATAAGTGCTTGTCTCTAAATACAGGGGTCTGGATTCCCTTTTGCTAGAAGGGGGTGAGGGTTTCTTATCTAGCTTCATATGACTGAAGCCAAATGACTATTAACCTTTTGGCTGGTTTCATTATGTTCTGGGATCTGTATTGCTGCTTGCGATCTGTTGGAGGATTTTGGTGGTGCACATATCAGTGCTATGTTTGCATTTTGTTATCCTAGGGCAGCATTGAATTGTGCTGAAAAGCAGCAACAATGGGGTTTTTCTTTGCATGCAAAAGCATGTTCATAGGTGTTTACTAGGCCAATGGCCTTGGAGCCTTTACAAGCCTAACCCATAGAAGTACCCTGGCATCATGCTGCCGTTAGTTCCCGGTGCCCCTATCAAGTAGAACCACTGGAGTGATCTCTGGAGTGAATTTTCTATTTCCCATCCACTCATCAAGATTTCTCTTGAAAAGGGCTAGTGAGGTTCTCTGCTTGACATGTATGGGAAGTCTCTTCCAGAGCATGGGCAGTCTCTGGGTTATGAACCTGTCCCTCCAGCATGTTCTGTTGATTGTGGTAATGAGGTTGAGGGCCCTGGAGTGTGTGGTGCAAAGGGATTGGGATTTCTTTAGGTGTAACATTTCTAACAGGTCTGGGTCAGACATGGCTTTGTAAGTCAAGCAGAGATTACCTCTTAATAGATGATATGAGACAGAGAGAAGCTGGAGTTTTTTTGAGTCTCTCCATGTAGGGCATGTGTTTAAGGCCTAGGATCCTCTTTGTGAGGTACTTTTGTGGCCTTTCCAGCTGTTGCAGGTGTTTAGTGAGGTACATGCCAAATGGGGCATTATACTTCATGACTGGTCTAATGAGGGAAGAGTAGAGCAAGATGATGACTTCTTTCTTCCTGGATGCAAAACCCTTGGTAATGAGATGTGCCACATAGAAGGACTTTCTGTCCACAGTGGCAATGTGGTGGTTGAAGGAGAGGTTGCTGTCAACCTGTGTCCCCAAATCTCTTATAACATCTTCAGTGTTCAGTGGGATACCATCAATGTGGTAATTAGTGGAAACTGAGTTTTTCCCAAAGGGAATGATGACGCATTTTTTGGCATTAAGCTTAAGGCCATGGTTTCGACACCTGTCATTGGTCTCAGTGAGGCCTTTCTGTAGGATATCTACATCACTTGGGGAATTAATAATGGCTCCCAGCTTGCAATCATCGGCAAACTTGGTAAGCCAGAGTACCTTTGTGTTGGCCTGGACTTCTGAGAAGTAGATGTCAAACAGGAGACGACCCAAGACCGATCGCTGTGGGACTCTACTCATGACTGGTCGGCAGTCTGACTTGGAGTCTGCTACTTTCACACTGTGGGTTCTATCTGTGAGCCAATTTGCAACCCACCTAGTGATATAGGGGTTTTATTTGCAAACATTTGTTTGTAAGGAAACTAATAATTTTGCCCTACAGAAGCATGTATGGCAGTTTCAGCTAACCATTCTAAAGTCTGATATTTTGTCTCTTTTAAATTTAATATTACTTCTCAAATATCTTTTATCAGCCTATCACTAATTGGTAGGATATGAGAACACATTGTCTCCCTTGTTGATTTCAAAGTCTATTCATATTTAAATAATGAAATATGGATTGTTATAATCAAACTGTTCCCTTTATGATGTTGAGGTTAGTCATACATGGTTGGTTTGGCTTGCCTGGGATAATGTTACCTATAATATGGTTTCATACCTCTCAACCTCTTAGAACAAGAAATCAGGACAGAGCCTAAAATTATAGGGGGACAAAAAACCCAAAAGTTGCTAGAATAACAGGGTTTGTGATAGCATGCATTTTCAGAAGGATAGGAGGTCTGAAACTCAAACACGTCATTATTTAGTGACATCAGTTCTCAGTGATTTGCCAGAAAGCCACAGCTTTTATGAGCAACAGACCAAAAATATTAGGCAAAAATCTGGACTTGTTTAAATATCAAGTGTTGCAATCAGGTTATATTCTGTAAATGAGCTCTTTTGTTTTAATAGTCATGGCACAAATTAGACAAATTTACTCATCTTCACCACCATGCTAATTTCCTCTCTACACAATGACATGAAAGAAATAAATTAAAATGTACCATGTCTATGACTTAGCATTCTGGCTAGTACGCTTAACTGCCAGTCTTTTTCAGGGACTTTACATTGTGGAAGGAAAGACAAGAAACTACAACTAGTCAGACACCAGTCAAATTCGTTTGACCCTAGTGTGCTTTACTTTTGATTTTTGATAAATAGCTTTGTTTAGTGGACTGTTCAATAAAACAATTCATGCTAACAAGAAACAGGCCTACAAGTCATTAAAGCTAACTGAAGAAATACTGGTGTTACTCTATAGCATATTATGCTGGACTACATATGCCCTTAATTATCTTTAATATTTCCTAAGTTTCTAAAATTACATTCCAGTCCAATACTGTCATCAAGCTGTTAAACATATTTTATGAACAAAGTGCTCAAAATGTCACTTTTACCCCAATTCATATACTGCCAGGGTGGATTAATTGCAAAACTGTGCTACACCATCTATAAAAGTCATGCCATGATTACAATGTACATAGATCAAAAATACCCCCTCACCATTCACTACTACAAATTTTCAATAAAATTATGCATTACTATATTAACAATTTTAATCTTGTCGGGTAATATTCATCTTACTCTAGAACCATTCATAGGTTTTATTCCCTGAGTAATTGATCACAGTTCAGTCTATAGGCCTTTTCAAGAAATAGCTGTCAATAGGCTGCCTGAATGCATGTAGCTTTAATAATAATTGGACTCAGTTAGAAGCCTGGATATTATAATTCATTCTGTAAGTTCTTGTAGTTACTAAAACTTGGTTAAGGGATGATTCCGATATTCCAATAGCTATCTCACAAAACTATAATCTCTTTCTGGTCAGTAGAGCAAGGGATAGACAAGGTGGCTGCATGCTTATACTAGTCAACAAATCAAATGTTTCCCTAAACTGATAGCGACATTAGATTAAACAAGCAATGAACACATTAGCTGAGCTCTAACTGAAACACTCATGGGTAATAAGACTAAAATCTTGATTGCCTATATATATATATATTTATATATATATATATATATATATATATAAATATATATAAATATATATATATATATATATATATATATAAATATATAAATATATATATATATATATATATATATATATATATATATATATATATATATATATATATATATATATATATATATATATATATATATATATACACACACACACACACACACACACACACACACACACACATATATATATATATATATATATATATATATATACCTTCCCCAAGTTTACTTCATATTCTTGAAGATCTATTTCAAAAACTATCAATGCTTGTTAAACACCATAAAGAGACTTTAATCTGAACTGGAATAGTCATTTACAAGTGAAACTGAAAAGAATGCTTCATTCCTTTCACCTCTCACAACTAGTAAAAGGAGGAGCCAGGCAACAAACTACTTTTAAATAAATCCATCACTGAATTACTAATAATAAACATACCTGAGCATAATAACGCCCTCATAATTCTTCCTAGTAATCTAAATGATCTCAATCCCATCTTCTTCACCTGATCTCTTAATGCCCTTACTATTTCATTGGTATTCCTTAAACTGAGAAATATAACCACATCTTCTAAGGGTGAAATTAATACAGAACTGCAGCTGACACCAATTTATAGTTCCACTGACCCAAATGCAGTCTTCACTAGTTTTCAAAGCTTTATTTCGACCATTCAAGAAAAATGTTTCCATTTGTAAACTGTAAGACTTAGATGCAAGCAGTTTCTTAACTGTTATAACTAATGAAGTCTAGACATAAAGCATGGCAATCAGACCCCTTAAATTTTACCAGACATACCATGTATTACAACCTAAAGAAAGAAGTTTGCCATTCTGTTAATAAAGCCAAAATACAACATTGCAGGACCATGTGGGAAACACTTCTTAAATAGCCTCAGAGATTTTGGAATATAGTCAGGGATTTAACCTCTCTTAAAATATTTCCTAAATATGGATCCTGGAATTCAGCCAGTCTCTGCACACACTGCTTGATATTAGGCAAAATATAATGCATACACCTTTCCCATCAAAGCTACTGGTTAATAACATTATGCCACTATCTTCTTAAAAAAACACTTCAACAGGTAGTAGGTTATATAGTATTCTACTTCAAATCTTTTACTACCAAAAAGTAGCAAAAGAGCTTCTGGACAAAATCCCACCTTCCTATAACCTAAGCATTCACATTATTTTCTCACTTATCTGGACAGTAATATTATTTGTAAACACTTAACAAACATTTTCACTATCTCATTTCCTGAATAACAGTATCCACCCATTGCCCAAACTCACTACCCCTACCTCAGCTAATGATCATATAACCATAGTTTAACTTGGCCCAGTTACTAAAGTCTTTGAGAAACTAATTTACAGTCAGACTCTTGACTACATCCAATTATGATATCCTCTCACAAGATCAGCATGGTTTCAGGCCAAAATACAGTACTGTTACAGTCTATATTTCCTCACTAATGATATCTACAATGGTATGGACAAGGGTATGTTGACTAATGCTATTTTGTGTCTATTTAAGTCTGTTCCTGATTTCCTGACTATTGAAAAAACAGGCACAATGTTTATTAGTGGCTACTAACAGCCTACAGTCTGCACCAGGTATCCTTACCACACATGTTCCTCAATGAACTGTTTTATGTTCTCTTTTACTCTCTCTATTTATTAATGACTATCCATGGGATCGCCCCAATTTGAATTGTTGATATTATTTTGACTACAGTGAGTACACATGACAGAAATCAATAATTCTCTTTAGACTGATATAGCTCTTTTATGGAACTGGCTACATAACAATTTACTTTCACTTAACATGATTAAAACTACTACTATGTCACTTAGATAACCCAAGAGGCCGGCTAAGTGCTCTTCCCCACTCTGTCTGACAGTACTGGACTGCAACTCACTGTTGTTCTGCAAGCAAAATAACTTGGCATTATACTGCAACAGAGCATCACTTTTTCTCCTCACATTGACAGATTGTAGATCAGAGTGTGTGACATACCTTTAAGAAGCATTTCAGTCAGCGGGCATGTGCATATAAGTACTGAGCACGTGCAAGCAAGAGTGCCATTTTGAGTGAGCAGCCAGAGTGAAAGCAAGTATGTATAGTAGTCAGTCAGTTAGTTAGTTTGTTTAAGTTTAATTTTTCTGTCATCCATTGTGATGTGTTTGTGTGTAATAAACTACTTAAATGAACACCCAAGCCTCATTGTCTTATTCAGATACACAAGACGAGCGACATGGTGTCGGAATGGGATCCAGAGTCAAAGCCATGAGGCATACAGTTAGAAATGGAGGAACACGTTGAAAAAAAAAAGAAATGGAGGAACATACATTAGTGGATCATCTGAAACTCAAACAACTTGCAAACAGGTCAGAAATGAATTCCAGGTACTAAAACTCACTTAAATTATTTTTTATGCAATGAATATAAATCAAAGCATTCAAACTGCTCAAAATGATTTTTTAATTAAATGAAATGTTTGAAACTGCGACATATTGATAAAAATATTCAAAATAATTATGAAAACTTTTGAAAGAGTATCTGAATTGCATAAAATGTGTAAAAAAGGGAAAACTACCATATTTTTTCGCTATGTACTACTTCTTTGCATTATCTAAAACTATTTGAAGTATCCAAAGTGTGCAAAGATTTGGCAAGTGTGTGCATTATTACAGTACAGTTATTTTGCAAAGTACAGTCATTTCGAAGAGATTATTGTGCATTTGAATATTATTGCAAGTACCTGGGGTGTGTACTTGTTCATAAATAATTCCAAGGGCAAAGATTGCATTGTGTTTAAACATAATTTGTTGGCATGGCAGAGGGATTTTGTAACGCTGGTCCTCTTGTGTTTGATAACAATATTGCAGAAGACTGGAAAGTGTTTGAGTAAAAGTACAATATTTTCAGGTCTTTATTATGTTGTTGAAAAACCTAATCAGCGAACGCTTGTTCTCCGGCCAATAAACAGCAACAACTCACTTCTCCACTTGGCCATCGTTGGGAATTTGCCCTTTTCCCCACTGTAGTGCAATCTTGGAGTTGGTATATTTAGTTAGGGGTGTGTGGGGGCAAAGCCCCCACTTTGAAGGGTTTGAAATAGTGTCCCGTTTTTGGTTGGCTAAGTGATTTTTTCCCCTAGGAAAAAAATTTGAAGAAATGGCCATTCAAAGAAGTGAGAGTTCGCTTTTATTAGTCGCGAACAGGCATTCACTGACTAGGTTTTTTGATAACATGATATAGACGTATATTTTCATACAAGCTGCTTTTTCTGACAAAGACGCACATACAAAGGCATTTATTATGCTTAATTTAGCTGGTTCAGAAGCCATTGAAAGAGAGAGTTTATTTGTGCATGCACCTGCTGTGTTTGCAGGGGATGGGGAGAACCATTATATTGTGGTACCGGCTGAAACATGGAAACAGCCTGAGTGCTTAAAATGTATAGAAATGTGTAACCCCCAAATGAATATTACAATAGAAACACAATTATTTTACACAAGAGATCAAAAGCATCGTGAAACTTTTGCAGCATATATAACTGACTTGAGAAACAAGGCTAAAATCATGCAGATTTGGTGATCTGAGAGATAAGTTGATAAAAGACAGGATTGTGTGTAGTATTAATAATGATGCAGTGAGAAAGGTTTTGCTTCAAGACAGTGATTTAACTTTGGATAAGGCCACTGAGATTTGTCAGATATATGAGCTCACAGAAAAGAACACAAATATGCTTACAAATGAGCAAAGTATGCAGGTGTCTTCTTCCAGTGCTAATGTTGTTAGTATGCAGCACAAGGTTAAAAGATACAGGCCTAAGGGTGTGGTTCCTATGAAATCTAGAGCAGCTTCAGTAAGGCTTAGGGCACATACAGCAAAGCACAGGGGTGATTCAGCAAAACCTATAGCCAGCCTCATAGTCAACTGTCGCAATTGTGGAGGTACCCATGATTCCAAATAAGAAAAGTGCTTAGCTTTTGGTCAGCAGTGCTATTCTTGTAAAATGTGGAAACATTTTAAAAGATTTTGTAAATCAAAAGAGGCTCATTCTTTTATCAAAAGAGAGCATTCAAAGAGGCAAGTTGATCAATTAGAAAGGTGTGACCCTATTTTTTATGTTGATAGTGTGTCTGTGCTTGGTGAAACAGTCAATGCAGTAGATTTGTGGGCAATAAGTGAAATCATTTGTACTGTCCAGATTAATGGGAGACCTGTAGATCTCAAAGCAGATACTGGTTCAAGGTGCAATGTTATGTCAGCAAAAACATTTGCTAGAGTAAAAGCTGGAGAACAACTTGATTTGGCAAAGTGTGTGAAGCTTGTTGCTTATGGTGGTGAAGAAATTCAAAACAAAGGCTCAGTAGTGATTTCATCTTACTCTGCTGAGAACAGCTATGACTTGAATTTTACAAAGTAAACAGATACATGCAGTTATTATTAGGCTTAAGAGACAGTTTGAAAATATGACAGCTTTCATTTAATAAAGAAGTCCACCATGTAAGCTTGAATAATAACAGCTCAAATTTCACCCAAACAATTTTTTCTGAGTATGCTGATATTTTTGAAGACAAACTAGGCAAACTCCCAGTTGTGTATTCCATGAAGTTAGACCACGAGGTAAGCCCAGTTATCAGACCAGCATGGAAAGTTCCAATAGCTATACAGAACAGTGTCAAAGCAGAGCTAGACAAAATGGTGCAGCTAGGAGTAATTTGTCCAGTAGAAGACCCAACTGAATGGATACTTTCCATGGTAGTGGCTTACAAGAAAAGCTCAGATGATATTAGAATATGTATTGCTCCAAGAGATTTGAACAATGCACTAAAACAACTCATCATCCTATGCGAACAGTTGAGGATGTTGCTGCCCTTCAGCCAAATGCCACTGTTTTTTTTCTGTCTTACATGCAAAAAGTTTATTTTGGCAAATTTTGCTTGATCGAAAATCTTCATTGCTAACCACATTCAGTACACCATTTAGAAGGTACAGATTTTTGACAATGCCATTTGGAATAAATTCTGCCAGTGAAGTCTTTCAATGTCCGAGGGAACAAATTTTTTCTGGCTATCCATGTGCTATTATAGTAGATGATATTCTTGTATGAAGCAATGGTGAAGTCGAACATGATAGAAGCCTCATGAAAGTTCTGGAACATGCTCGTGAAGTGAATCTTAAGCTGAATCCTCAGAAATGTAAATTCAGGCTACAAGAAGTTACTTATGTGGGTCATTTGTTCACCAGTTCAGGTTTACAACCAAATCCTTCCAAGCAAACAGCTATTCTTGAGATGCCAACTCCAGACAATCTTCAGGCCCTACATTGTTTTCTTGGCATGGTCAACTATTTAGGCAAGTTCATTCCAGATTTCAGTCAACTTTCAGCACCATTAAGAGAGCCGACCTGCAAAGATGTAATCTGGTACCAGTCAGATCAACACCAAAGAGCATTTGATGTCCAAAAAAATTGCTAGTTCACCTACTTTAAGATACTATGTTGTTCACAAACCAGTTAGTCTTTCCTGTGATGCTTCTAAATTTGGTCTTGGTGCAGTCATTCTTCAAGAGGGTAGATCAGTAGCCTATGCATCAAGAACTCTAACCCAAACTGAGATGCAGTATGCCCAGACTGAGAAAGAGGTCTTGGCAATTATGTTTGCATGTTCAAAGTTCCATGATTATATTTATGACCGACCTATCCAAATCGAAACTGACCACCAGCCTTCAGTCACTATTTTGAGAAAGCCAATGCACACAGCTCCTGTGAGACTACAACATATGATGCTCAAACTGCAAAAGTACAATTTCAATCTTGTTTACACAAAACACAAACTTCTTTATCTTGTTGATACTTTATCCCAGTCACCCGAGAAACCATTAAAAAGTATGACAATGAACAACCTGATTTTGAAGTCATAGAAGTAAGACATTTTTCTTCCACATGTCTTGATGAGCTTAGAACTCACACAGCTTCAGATCCAATTCTCCAGAAGCTCCACTACTTTATCAGTTGAGGATGGCCTTCAAAGCAATCTTGTTTACCAGTAGATGTGCAGCAGTATTTTGTCTACAGAGATGAGATTTTGTCATACAATGGTATCATCATGAAAGGTCCAAAAGTGGTTGTTCCAAAATCCTTACAAGAGTATATTGAAATCATGCATCATGACCACCCAGGATTCTACCAAAAGAAGGATGAGAGGTCTAGTATTTTGGACTTCTATGTCAAAAGATATTGAGAAAGTACTTTCTTCATGTTCTGTTTGTAATAGTGCCAAGCCACATCAACAAAAAGAACCACTTTAGTTAAGCCAGATTCCTGAACTACCTTGGTCAACAGTAGCCACAGATATCTTTGAGTGGCATGGTCAACATTATTTGGTGTTAGTAGACTCTTATTCAAACTGGTTTGAGATTGACCTGCTTCCTAACCTAACATCCAATAGTGTCATTACTAAGTTGAAGAGGCATTCTTCTGTTGATGGTAGTCCAAACAGAGTCATTTCTGACAATGGTGCACAGTTTACAAGTCAACAGTTCAAAATATTTGCTGAAACTTGGGACTTTATTCATATTACAAGTAGTCCTGGACACTTGCAATCAAATGACTTGGCTGATTGTGCAGTTCAAAGTGCAAAACAGCTGTTAGAGAAATCCAAATATGACAATACTGACGTTTATCTACACTTGCTTAATCTCAGAAATATTCCTCATGGGAATCTACTTGGATCACCTGCGCAGAGACCTATGTCGAGGCAGAACCACACTACCAATCAGTAAGAATTAGTTGGTTCCATGTGCTAAAAACAACAAAGAAGTGAAAGCCCAACTTCTGAAAAGTATTTGTTCCAAACGTCCTACTATAATAAGACCAGCAAACCTCTCAATCCATTAAAAGAAGGAGAGCTAGTGAGGTTGCAGACAACAAAAGGATTTTATTGAATTGGACTTGTCAAATGTTTTGTGAAGAACCAAGATTGTACATCATGGAATTGCAGGGAATGGAATTAATTTAGGCAGAATCAGGAACATTTAATACTGGTGTCCAAACCAATGTTACAGCATCTCAGAGTGATTTATCCAATGTTCCTGCTCCAGAGAACATTTCATCATCTGTTCCTGAAAGTATCCCTGAAAGTTCTGATGTAGTACATTCCCCATTGACTGTCCCCTGTTGCTAAACCCAGTTCTGATTATTACATTACAAGGTCAGGTCATATCTGAAGACCTAATCCTAGATACACAGCAAGCTAGACATGATTGTTGTTTATTATTGTCTGTGTAATTTGCATACCTATTCAGTTGTCATTGTCATTGCGAGACAGATTAGTCAAAGAGGGAGGATGTAGATCAGAGTGTGTGATGTACATTTAAAAAGCATTCCAGTCAGTGGGCATGTGCATATACGTACTGAGCATGTGCAAGCAAGACTGCCATTTTGAGAGAGCAACCAGAGTAAAAGCATGTTTGTGTGTAGCAGTCAGTCAGTTAGTTTATGTTCAATGTTCCTGTCATCCATCCTGATGTGTTTGTGTGTAATAAACTACTTAAAGGAACACCCAAGCCTCATCGTCTTATTCAGATACACAAGACGAGTGACACAGGTGACTCAGCTAAAAGTACCTTATAAAATCTTTCAACCCCTTACAACTAATGCTAGATGTGCTATATTGTTTAATGTATTGTTACCTGGACTTGAATATTCTCTACCAGTCGTAACCTTCCTATTAGTACACAACTCTGATACTTCACAAAAGGCTGAAATTATCATTCTGAGAGCAGTGCATTTAAGTCCTGATTCTGAACATCATAGTACTACATAAAACTGGCACTGAGTAACAACTAGAGCAATCTTTCTGTTGGGAAAACTTGCCTTTAAAGTAATTTATGATAGTTACTATCCACCTCTCAAGAATAAGTTAAAAATCATGAGTAGTCTGTACTCCATCTCAGAAATCCCACAACTATATTGTATAGTCCCCTTTTAATCTCCCAGTCACTAAAACAGCCTTTTTTAGAACTGTACCAGCTATAGGGAATAGGCTACCAGACAATATTAGTAGCACCAGTTATATAACATCATTCACTAAAATGCTTAAAAAACACATTCATCAAGCCTTTGCCTGTGAATGCTTCATCAAACCTGATTAGCTGGCCCTATTCTATATCTGTAGTTTCCCCTTATGGATAATTTCATCCATATGGCTGTTAGAATTTTTAAGCAAGCAATAATGTCCAACACGGTGTGTGCTACTGTGTAAATAACACACATCCACGTGTGTTCTGAGGCCCAGCTCCACACGCGGTAAACTTGAACTCAGCATATGAGAAGACCACTTTTGCACATTCAGTCTTGCTGGTGTGGGATACACTTTTATGAGTCCCAAAATTCTAGATTGGTACCCAGTATAGAAAGTTCTTGTTATCAGTTGCAGCTGGTAAGGTCCAGATATTTTAAGGCTTTGTCCTTGGATCCTCCTATTTGACCTTTTCATGAACTCCCTTGCAATAACTCTCCAAAAATATAAACATGCATCTGTATATACTTGTGACAGCCTTCTGAGGCTGGCAAAACACTCTAAAGAATCTGACCTGACTCTCCAAAAACCAACAAACCTTTGCTTAAAAGTCAGTTTAGAAAAGTACACAGCCATGTGATTCAGTACACAGAAATGTCTCAGAATGCTGAAAACTAACTGGAGCACTATGGTCCAAATATGAGCTGCCTTAAAACGAAAGTAACTTACAAACATTTGGTTCAAAGGTTCATAGGTTGGTACCAGGCTATCGGCCCTAGGGCCTATACAAGCCTAGCCATAACAATTCCCTGGCTATTTCTTCCCACAAGATCTACTTCCCTAGACCCCTGTCTAGCAGAGTGACTGACGTGATCCCTGGGGTGAATTTCCTATCTCCCATCCAGTCGTCAAGGTTCATTTTAAAGAGGGCCAAAGAGGTGCTCTGCTTGACATGTATGAGCAGTCTATTTCAGAGTCTGGGGAGTCTCTGGGTCAGGAAACTATCCCTCCAGCATGTTTTGTTCATTGTGATGACACGGTTTATATCCCTGGAGCGTGTGGCTCTGAGGGATTGGGATTTCTTTAAGTGCAGCATGTCCAACAGCTCTGGGTTTGACATGGCCTTGCATGTTAAGCAGAAGATCACCTCTGAGTAGACGATATATGACAGAGTATAGCTGGAGTTTTTTTAGATGGTCAGCATAGGGCATCTGCTTTAGGCCTTTTATTCTTTTGGTGAGGTATTTCTGTGGCCTTTCCAGTTATTGCAAATGTCTTGAGAGGTACAGACCAAATGGGGCATTGTATTCTATAATGGGTCTAATGAGGGATGAGTACATTGGGACAATGACCTCCTTTTTTTGGGATGAAAAGCCCTTAGTCATGAGGTGTGCCGCATAGAAGGATTTCCTGACTGTTGTGGCAATGTGGTTATCGAAGGTGAGACCACTGTCCACCTGTGTCCCTAAGTCTCTTATCACACTTACAGTGTTTAGTGTACTGCCACCTATGTGGTAATTCATGGGTACATGTTTTTTCCCAAAGGGGATAACTATACATTTCTTGGCACTGAGCTTGAACCCATGGCTCTGGCACCAGGCATCAGTTTCTGTAAGGCCCTTTTGTAGAATATCCACATCATTTGGGGATTCAATAATGGCTCCCAGTTTGCAGTCATCTGTGAACTTTGTTAGCCAGAGTCCCTTAGTGTTGGCCTGTACTTCAGAGAAGTAGATGCCAAACAAGAGTGATCCCAGGAATGAACCATGAGGTACTCCACTTGTCACTTGTCTTGAGCTGGATTTTGCTACTTTTACAGTGTGGGTTCTGTCAGTAATCCAGCTGGCAACCCATCGAGTGATGCAGGGGTTAATGCCCAGCTTAGTAAGTTTATCTATGATTCCAGCTTGGGGGATGGTGTTGAAGGCCTTGGCGAGGTCCAGATAGGCTGTGTGGATCCCCTTACCCTCATCCACAGATCTGGAGACTGATTCAAAGAAGTCAGTCAGGTTTAGGAGACATGATCGGCCCTTCATAAACCCAAACTGGGTGGAGTCCAGTGTTTGAAGGTTGCCAATGTCTTTATTAATACGTTCCATGATAATACGTTCCATGGCCTTGCAGATCAGGCTCATCAGACTGATGGGGCGGTAGTTCCCAGGATCCAAGGTGGATCCCCCCCTTATGGAGTGGGATAACTGTAGCTGTGCACCACTCTGTGGGCACGTAGCCTGAGATGAGGTTATGATTAAACATGACATTTAGATGAAGTGCCAGTTCATTTTGTAGTTCATGTAGTACACAGCCCGGGCTGTCATCTGGTCCCATGGATGCTGTATTCTTAGCTTTGGAGAATGCGTTTTTTACGTGTGTGGCCATTATTACCGGAATTTGGCAATCTTTTGGTATTGAAATGGGCCCTTTAGGGGGTGAGAGGGGGGTGAAGTTGGCACTGAATTGATCTGCCAGGATATTGGCAATATCCTTGGGATCAGTATATTTAATACCATTCTATTGTAGCTCAGAGCACATCTGAGCATTACCATTTAGATGCTTGACATAGCTATAGAATGCCTTGTGGTTGTCTTTGGAATCTTAGGCAATTTTATTTTCGTAACTAGCTTTGGAGGATTTTATGAGGGATCTCAGCTTCTAACTGAGGCTGGTAAGGGAGTTTTTGCATCCTGGGATTTTCCTCTTTTCTGCAACAGTTTCTTCCTTTTGTTGTAAAGTTTGTTTATGGCAGGGGACCACCAGATTGGCTTCCTTTTCTTGGAGGAGAGTCTCTTGGTTCTATTTGGGATGGCACAATTCATGCACAAGTGGATGTGTTTATACAGTGCCTTAGTATAGGATTTAGCAGTCAAACTTTCAGTTCCCATCTGCATAGATGTCATGAAGTTTGTCACTTCTGACTTGAGTAGCATGAAGTTGGCTTTGGAGAAGCTTTTTGCAGAGGTTTCCTTACTGGTGGTGGGGGAGGGATGTGGATGTCCAGGGTGATTAGCTTATGGTCAGACCTGACCAACGAGGGGGTTACCATAGGTGTGAAGGATCAATTTCCCATGTTGGTAATGATCAGATCTAGGATATTGGAGCCCCTGGTGGGACTATGGATTACTTGATCCAGGGCATTGGAATTTATGAATTCCAAGAACTGTTGGGCAAAGGTGTTGACACATAAGTAGTTTTCCCAGTTAATGGCAGGGTAGTTGAAATCACCCAGTATTAGGGTGTTTGGTTGTATCTTCATATTTTCCAGTATGTTTAGAAAGGTGTAATGAGAATCTTGGGGCATGATGGGGGATCTGTAGCAAGCTACAATTTGGATTACAGTCTTACCTAGTGTTAGTTGCACCTGGAGAATTTCAGACACATTGTGCTGGGCTACTAGCCTAGTGGTGTGGGAATCTCATACATAATATAAGACATGGTGGGCAGGAGTTATGGTCTCATAATGCACACCATTGCTTCCAGCTTTTATATGATTGTATGGGTTTTCAGTTCAGACTGCTGGCATAAATAATACAGAACAGGCAAATGGTCTTAAGAGCAAATGAAAATGTATGTATGTATGTATGTATTTATTTATGTTATTGAGTTTCTTGACTGGGTTAGCCTCACTAGGCCAAATCCTCTTTTCAGGGAAGATATGAGGTGGCATTCATACTGACTAGAGGAAATTTGGCCAGGACACCAGGGGACTTTCCTTTCTCTTTTTAATACATGCTGCAGGATCTTTTACGTCTACCTGACCTACAATGACTCAGGCAGATGGGACCTTGGTTTAATGTCTCCTCCAAAGGACAATGCTGCCTCAAGCAAAAGCTAACCTCTTCCAGGACCAAATAAGCATTAAACTTACAGCTACATATCAGTTCTAATCACTGGCACCCTGGGATTTCACTTACCTGAGAATGATCCCACTTCCCACCAGTGCAATCTTATCAACTATTAATTGAAACTTGCCCTATATTATTTTGAACAAGAACACACATGCAGTTTTTTTAAGGAGGGCGTGGTGATATCTTTTTAGTGCCAGCACCACTTTCATGTCTTTATGATAATGTTGTGACAGACTAGGTAGAATACACTAGCATATCAAAACACAATTACAGTTTAACCTAAAGCCAAGTTAAATATCTATATGGTAGCGATAGTTTGAGTAGTAATTCTTCCAAAGCTAAAAGCCAACAGGTATTAGCAAACCTTTCCAATCCACATACTTGTAAACTAATAATCAATAAGTCAACAGCCAGAAGTATTTAAAACTAATAATGAAATTATTTTAATGTTACTATCTCATTTGGAAAAATCAAACATATGTATTTTAAACTTGTACCAGGAAAATACAAAATACATAAGCTTAAACAGACAGATAGTATAAAGAAGAAGAATGCTAACGAACAGCTTATCTGGACTTGACTCTGCCAATAGCTGAAGAGATATACTGAATCTCTACTTCGGTTTTACATGTAGCCCTCCACTGCTTTATTTTATTGCTGTTAGTGTGAATATGTCTAGCTTAATTATCAAGTGTTTCAACTGAATGAATGCCTGTTGTACTACCATTATTATTGTAAAGCTGTTTCTGCTTAGATTTGTACTGACTTGTTCTTATTTCTCCCTCTCTTTCCAACTTACACAGCTTTCCATCCCTCTATACTGTAAAGTGAATTCAGAGATTTCCTGGCCAGAGAATAAGGACCCCTTTCAATCAAAACCAGCCAAATCTACCTAATCTAAGAAAGTTAAGAGTCCTAGCACTGAAGGGAGTAAGGAAGGGGTCTATATTATAACATCGAAATGTACAAAGATCGAATGTTATAATATCGAACCTTAAACACCGAAATCTGCAAACATCGAACAGTCAGAATAATGATTTTTTTTCCCAGGGAAAAAATCGCTATTCCGAGAAACATATACACAACACAAACACCCACAAAAACAGCAATCCACACACATACACTTAAAATCCTACACCTAAACCTAAACTAAACTTTACATACACTACTAGCTATCCACTTACCTTAACCCAACCCTAACCCTAAGGTCCATCACTATCGCACACTCACCTCACCCACGCCCTAACCCTAACTCACCTAACCCGGCACCTAACCCTAACCTACACACAACCACACACTTAACTGACCCGCACCCTAACCCTAACTCACTTAACCCACCCCCTAACCCTAACCTACACACAATTGCATGCTTACCTGACCCGCGCCCTAACATCCAAACAACCGCACACTTACCTGACCCACTCCCTAACCCTAACTCACCTAACCCACCCCCTAACCTACATACAATTCAGTGTCCTGCACCTTCGCTGTTTTCAGCATGCAACAAAACTGGTTTGATATTATAACATTCGAACTTTATAAAATTCGATGTCATAATATAGACCCGCAAGGAACTACGTGTTATACAAACCTATGTGTATGACAGCCCTTTTTTAAAATACCTACAGCTGTATCTAATAAACTATCTAGCCAGATGCCCAGCAGCCATGTCCCTCTCTACCTCTAGCAACTAAAGCCTCCAGAAGCTAATAACCAGAGACTCCCTACCTTTGTTTTATAACTTCTCTCTTTCATACTAGCCGATTCTGCTGAAATTTACTTTTCTTCAGCAGGTGGTTACCTTCACTAGGTGTGTTCCTCATCCTTCTTACCCCATCTCTCTCCTGTCTGAACTTAAAATGCAGCAGTGCTGTAGTAGATTACATGTACATCACTCCTACATCCTCCTCATTCCTCACTAGAGCACTCAGGGATCCCCTCTTCTATTGCTCTCTCTGGGTTTCTACATACCTGATAGTACCCACATAGGTATTGGCAATCCGTTGATTGTTCTCTCCAAACTCTCGCTTACTTGTCTGAACCCACTCTGTTTGCCCTGCGGGCTCACTCCACTCCCCTACCCTACCCCCAATTCCCAACCACCCTCAGTGCTCTTAGCCTTATACCTCTCTAGCCACTCCCACAGTCCCATTACCAAATCCTAACCTGCCTCTCATTAGGGATATTCCCTAGGTAATCCATCACTCCTCCCACATCTCTACAGACTCCACCTCTCACTCACTACCTTATAACTTCTATATCACAATGCCTAGTGCACTCAAGTCTACTTACCTAAAACACTTAATCTTGTACTCACTCCTACCCTTCCTTTTCCTACCATATATCCTAACAGCCTATGAACATCTCAACTACTCTAACTTCCACCATCCCTCTAAACAAACATCCTTACCAACTATAACAACCACCCTTGAACACATCAACATAACATCTATCGCCACCTATCTCCTCCCAAAGTATCATAGGGTTGCCCATATTACCAATAAACATCTCCAAACCAAGAAAACCCATAACATATTCTATCATCCTCTACTTCACACACACAGACTACACCAACACCTCCTACTGGATGGTGACATTCATCCCAACCCTGGCCCCACCAATAACTGACCCACTAACCCAGTTAGACCCTCTCCCTCTACATTTTACACCCCTACAAGACCTCCTAACTCCCTCTTCATACCTAACTCCCTCTTCATAGCTCACCTAAAGATATGAAGCATAAACAATAAAGTGACCCACCTGCATGCTCTCCTAGAAGTACATGAATTTGACATCTTATGCCTAACTGAAACATGGTTAAAACCAGCAACCCAAGACTATGAAATCACCCCTCCAGGATACAATATTTTGAAATTAGATCACCTGAACAAGAAGGGTTGGGGTGTAGCCATAATATATAAAGCTGGGCTCCAAGTTACTTTACTAGATATACACCCACCTTCAGATACCAGTACTGAAACTCTTATCACTAAACTTCAACTAAGCACTTATAAGTCTATCTACATTATATGCTCCTATCTTCCTCCTGGTAATAATATCCATCATATGCTCCTATCTTCCTTCTGGTAATAATATCAACACCCTTGAAAATATCCTTAGCTGGCTTTCCACAAACTTCCCTCAGGAAACCATAGTGCTAGGTGACTTTAATATAGACTGGAATAGCTGTAATACTGATAATCCTACTAACCACATAAATTTACATGGCTTTTCCCAAACTATCTCCTCTCCTACCAGAATCCACAAACCGACTAATATAGAAAGCACTTTAGATTGGATTCTAACAAATACTCAGTCCCCAACATATAAAGCAGGCACCCTACCAGACATTAGTGATCACTCACTAACATATATAATTAGACAAAAAAATTAGTATTCCCTACCTACTACTTACAGAACAACTCATTCTAATAAACATTTTAACCCTACAAGCTTCCAAAGTAAACTTAGTGTCTGTAATTGGTCACCCCTAAAACACCTCCAGCTAGAGGACGCAGTGACATACTTCAAGTCCAAATTCTTAGAAATCTTGGACTACCATGCTCCTACTTGTACTCTTAGGATCAGGACAAGAATTGCTCCATGGTTAACTAAGGAAACTAAGCAAAAAATACAACTTAGAAACAAATTTTGGGCCAAATGGCATACTACTAAAGACCCAGCTGAGCATTTAAAATTTAAACAGCTTAGAAATACTACTAAAACATCAATACTATTAGATAAAAGAAACTTCTACTTTCAACTTCAACAAACTAACCAGCATAAACCACAAAAATTCTGGACAGGTATCAATAGACTCCTGCATCCAGGCCACTTGAAGACACCAACGCCATCAGGAATAGCCCATGAGACTCCCAAACAAATTACTGATGCCTTTAATACCTTCTTTACTGATGCCATACAGTCACTTGCTAACTCATTACCTCCTGTATCCTCCAATCTGCCTTCCTCCTCAACTAACTTAGCGCCTTCATTTCAACTACAACCTGTTCCTGTATCCCTCATCTGTACCTTTCTTCACAAACTCAAACCATCGACCCCCTCTGCTGACCAACTACCTGCCAAATATCTGCAAATTGCAGTTAAAGTTATAGCATATCCTATTTCTGTCCTAATAAATAGAACCATAACAGAAGGCACTATACCATCAATTTGGAAAATCTCCCATATAATCCCCCTATATAAAGAAGGTAATTCAACAGAACTCTCTAACTTTCATCCAATTGCCCTACTCTCTCCCTTAGCTAAAATTATGGAAAAATGCATCCACCATCAACTGTTAGACCATCTTCTCCAAAATAACCTATTAGCTAACTCTCAACATGGCTTTAGACCTTTTCATTTTCTGACCACATTAACAAAAACCGTAACAATAATACCCTTTCCTCGGCAACCTTTATTGATCTCTCTAAAGCATTTGACATGGTCAGCCACCAGATACTGTTGAATATACTTAAGTCCCTCTCACTTGAAACACATGCACTACTGTAGTTCAAGTCCTACTTAGCTAACAGGCAACAGGCAGTGCTTTAGGACAAGAGTCTATCTAACCTCCTCCCTGTCACCCTTGGTGTACCTCAAGGTTCTATATTAGGCCCTCTTCTATTCTAAATTTTTATTAATGATCTAAATGTAAACATCCCTCAAGCTACATGCATACAATATGCAGATGACTCCACATTAATATGCTCTGCTAGTGGACCATCTGAACTGCAGTCCCTTACCCAAAATGTCTTTTTATTAGTAGAAAAATGGTTCTTACAGCGTTATCTCCTCCTTAACCTCAAAAAGACTAAACTATTGCTCTTTACTCCCACACAAAAGTCCACCCCTATTGACTTCATTATCAAATCTAATACTGGCACAGTCATATCTCCTGACAATACCACCAAACTCTTAGGAGTAACAATAGACCACAACCTTAACTATGATACTCATATCAACACCACAATAAAGTCAGTTAACAGAAAACTAGGCTCGCTCTATAAAATTAAACCCTTACTTACTCCCATAGCTAGAACTACTATTGCCCACACCCACCTTATCTCTACTCTCTTCTATGCCTCTCCTATATACACTAATCTTTCTTAAAGCAACCTCAACAAGCTGGCAACCTCCTACAATAACATTTCCAGATTTGCAACTGGCTCCCCTTTTAGAACCCACCACTGCCATAATCTGAAACAACTGGGTTGGCTGGAGCTGCATAATCAAATTCTATTCCACCAACTCATTATTGCCCATAAGACCCTTTATCATCCATGCAAGACACCAAATATTCACAAGTCTAATCACCCCATATAAAAACCGTGGAAACCTACGCTCAGCAAATAAACTACTGGTAACTAGACAAAAACCCAATAACAAAGCAGGGGATTCCCTTTTCTCTAACACTGTGGGAAAAACCTGGAACGTATTCCTAGTGAACTCACATCTCTTTCTTCTACCCCACTATTCAAAAAGGAACATAAAATATACCTTAAAACCTACTGGCTATGTCCTTGTACCAACCCAGACTGACATCCCTCTTCCTGTTATCCCAAAGTCTATCATTAAATACTACTCACCTCATAGCTACTTTTAAGACCATTACCTCCTTCCCCTCAGTTAATCTGCTCATATAGCTGTCCTGAGACTGTACAAAACTCATTCTTCTCAGAGACTATTATAGATTAGGATAATTGTACCCATGAAGGCCTTTACAAATGTGTCACTGCTTTATGCCACTGCCATTCAATTTGTGTCCCTGCCTTATAAATAATTATCTGTTCTTCTGTGACATATACACAACTTTGATTTCAAATGTCTCACTCCCTTCTAAATACTTTCTTTCTTCTACTAGTGTTTGGTCAAAAAAAAACTTTTATTTTTATTTTGTTTATCTATCATAATTACTGTTACCTTGTATACAACTACTGTGTCTGACAAGTGAACTGTATCTGTAGTTGCAATATTCTGCTTTGTTTTATGTGGAGCTTTTCTCCCCGGGCCTCTACTAAAAATGGACATATATCCAGTTAGACTAGCCTGTTCAACAAATGTAAAATAAAATAAAAATAAAAAAAAAATAATAAATAAATTCTAACTGAAAAGTCCAAGAAGTTATTGAATAATTCCACAGACAAATAGAATGCAATATCTAGAAATGCAAAATCCAGAAGTAAGGCACTATCTAACTAGTAATCCTTCCCTCTACCTATGAGAGTCCAAGGCAGTCCTTCCTATTTTTATTCAAAGGTGGAAACGGTCTTCCTGTGCTTAAAATCAATTAGCTTTGGCAGATGGAGGTTGACTCCAGCAAGACTATGACAAATAAGGTAAAGCATCTAAGCACTGCAAAATGTTTGCATGTTTCAGGAGTACATTTAGTTTCAGTTTCAACAGTTCAGCTGCCTTTCTACTGAGAGCAAATGTACATGCAATAAGCTTACATTTTTCCATTGTACATATTTTATTCATATTACATGCTGCAAGATTTCAACAGCCATAAATTTTATAAAAATGCAATTACAGTTGATATGACGTCAAGTGCTACTTCTCTAAATATCTACTTTATTGTAGATTCAAGTGACCTCTAGAGAAGGACCCTCATGAAATTAAACTTGGGATAAAGGTTGCATCTGAAGCTGCTGGCTGTGGTTGCCCTTTTGTTAGCACTTGAGACTATCAGCTGCTGCAGCTGCATCATTTCCCTCCAGACACTCTTTAGGATTCCATTTTCTGTACAAGAAAGACTTGTTCCAGTATATAGACTCTAAAACTGATCTGAATATGGCCTGAATGAAGCAAGAGCACAATGCATCTCATCTTACATTTTAAGAACCCTCTGCAAGAAACTTAAAAAACAGATGTAACTGCCTGCAGTGTTTACTCATTTAACTTTCACTTGATTGTAATGAAATGCATTGAATTATAACTGGACTCCATGACAGATTATATTCTGGTTGCATTAGAATTATAATCTTGATCATTATTGGATAAATAGTGCTCTGCTATCCCTGTTATAACACATGGTATTACTACAGAAAATTACTGATTTTCATCTTTTGTGAAGTAGGATCCGAGAGTTGTGTCTGTGTCAACTATCTGTGATTTCTCAGTTCTCCTTACAATGGAATTTTGGTATTTTTTACAATTGTAGCTCAGGTTCAGACTTACTTCTTCCAAAGCAGCTGGAAAGGCCCCAAAAGTTCCTCACCAAAAGGATAAAGGGTCTCAAAAATATGTCTTATGCTGCCCGACTGAAAGAACTCCAGCTCTATTCAGTCTCATACCGCTTGCTCAGAGGTGACCTGTGCCTGACATATAAGGCCATGTCAAACCCTGATTTGATGAATATGCTTCACCTCAAAAAATCTAGATCCCTCAGAACCACAAGGGCGGGAGACTTAAACCTTGACACGGTTATTAATAGAACGTGCTGGAGGGACAGATTCATCACCCAGAGACTCCCTATGCTGTGGAACAAAATCCCGGTACAGGTGAGGCAGAGCACCTCGCTGGCCTTGTTCAAGAGGAATCTTGACCAATGGATGGGAGATCGCAGATATATCCCAGGGATTACTTCAGTGTCATTGCTTGACAGAGGCACAGCAAAATAATAGGCATAGTTTTATTCAAACTAAAGGGGTGGCGAAAGCCAAATAACTATGGGCTAGGCTTATAAATGCCCTTGGGCAGATAGCCTAGTATGAACCTATGAACCTATGAAAGGAAGTCCCACAGCTTCTGACAGCTGTATTCTCAGGTTCAGGTTTCCTGTTACTGACTAGTTCCTTCAATGTAGTAGACACATTACCAGCATCAGTTGGAGGAGTGGCTACTGGCTGGGCTCCTCCCCCAGAGGTGTAGCTAGGGTGTGGTGAAGCAGGTAGCCACCCTGGGCATAAAGCGTTAGTGGGCACAGATGCTGATGATTCTTTAGTGCATCAGCTTTAAACTTGCACATGGAAAATATAAAAAAATGTACTTACAGGGTAAAAAAAAGAATTCTAACCAACAGCTTATCTTGGCTTGACTCTACCTGTAGCTGAAGAGATATACTAAACCCTTCTCTCTGTCTTAGAATTAGAAGTCCAAAAAGTAGTTGCATAACTCCACAGACAAATAGCATCTGTGTGGGCCGTGTTCAGAAATACAATTCACTTGTACAGTCTAGAAGAAAGACAGTATCTAACAGTCATTCTCATATCTTAAACAAGTCCAAGTTAACTATTTCCTGCTTGGATTCAAAAAGGGGATATTTGTTAAAGGAGTTCAACTTTTAAACAGCATCTACATGGATTGCTGATGCCGTGTTGTACTTTAAGGGGGCTGGGGTGCTGCAGTCCTGAGAATGTCCTCCTTTGAAAGAGATGCCTAGTAACTATGAACCTGTTGCCAGTTTGCCATCCATTCCATATTAATTAATATTACAAGCTTACCTTTTTTAATGAAAATAGGCAATTTATTCTTCAAGGGCAGCAGGCACTGAATTTGTAGAGGAAACACTGAAATAAAAGTTGTTTGCTTGCAGCAACCTGTTCATTAGTTACAGATCTATAATGTGGAATTATTCAGATAACTTTACTTCTGCAGAGATTGTGCATATGGACTGATATTGGTGGTTTTCTAATGACAGAAGTCTGAGTAGACTTTTATGGTTGAAATATTATGAATTGGTCTATTTGATCATTTTTGGTTCATACATTTTGTTTTTGTTTCATTGCTTATTGGAAAAATGTTCAAATGTACAAATTTAAAACACACTTTAAAAAGTAGTGCTGTATTACAGAAGGAATATAATTTAATAAAATAAGGAAGGTGAATCAAAGAACACATAGATGTCCACATGGTCCTAAAAATGTGTGCAAGGGGCCTATGATTTGAAAATAGCCCAAAGGTAAACTTTATCCGCCACTAGCCAGATGCATTTTCTTTGAATAAGGGTGTCAATGCTGTTTTATGAATGTGAGTTTCAAGGGCAGAGAAGTTTTAATGCTAAGTCTGTTTTCATTGTGAGACTGTATTACTTTGTTTAGCAAATGTCCATCAGTGTTCGTCCTATAAAATTTGAAATAAAAGTTTTAAATTAAATCCAAATAATCATTTTAGAAGTAAAGCAGAAAACAGTATGCAAATGGATAGTTTTGAATGATGTTTATGGTAACTGGGGAGAAATAGCTAAGTAATGGGACACTGGAATGGCTGTGTGTTGGAGGGCAGTGTATGGGGGGGCTCAAACCATTACCCTCCCTAGGACCCCATTTGACCATGATCTGGCTCTGGGTGTGAGGGGGATGTGGTTGCAGTGTATTTAAAATTAACACATTGGTCACAGTTTCTTTCACTTACCATCACAAACCTAATATCTTACACATGATAGGTGGCTATCTTTTGTGGTTTGGTAGGAGGAAGATGTGTGTGAAAGCAGCCTCTCATTACTACAGTGGCACAGTGAGTAGCACTGCCATTCTGCAGTGCTTTGGTCTTGTTGAGTTCTTAGCTATGGCTTTATCAGTGTGAAATGTGCATGCCATTCCTGTCTGTGTATGTCTTGCTATGTGTTCTTGTTTCTTCCAGCACCTCAAACACATGCAATTGGTGAATTGGCATTCCTCCATTTTCCCTGAAGGTGAATGTACAGTGTGTGTGTCTGTATGTGTTTAAACAAAAATTATTTATTTGTGCACACACAATAATGCTGGATATATACATAACTTCTCTGGGTAGCAGTATGAAAATACAGGTAAGACGTAACTATATTTCAAAAATAAGGCATAAAATACATCACAGAACATTCATACCCTTACATCATCTAGGTAGTCTGGTGGCTGCCATACCTCAGACTGAATACATGTATTTTGACATGGATTTAGCAGTAGCCTCTGCCCTCAACTGCACCCATTCTAAAACTAAACCTGCTCAAAGGTGTATATCAACATTTGCTGTAGCTTGTGTGGAGCTAGGGATGGTGTGATCATTACTTTTTTAATTTTCCTTACAATCAGACTTCAGAAGTGCACACAGGAGTTTATTTTAGCTTGTGCTGGGGATGGAGATGATGGGTCATTCTTTCTTTTACTGGTCTCACAGATGTCAGAGGTATGTAAGGAATGTCACTATAGCTTGTGCAGGGGCAGTGTACTAGCTAGGAGCAACAAGTTGAAATACATTACTGTGACAATTATTTTTTTTCTAGTTTCTTTGCAAGTACATATTTGATGTGCATATAGGTGGCTGCCTTTGGAGGTTAGGATAAAGCATGAGAAGGCATGCTACATATATGCATGACAGAAGTCATTTGAAATGCATGACTACAGCCATTTGAACTTTTGCTTTCATCACAATGTAACTCCAGTGGGATGCACAGACAGTGACTGTTTCTTTTTGTTTTGGTGGGGGGAGGTAAGCAGGCAGTATTCCCAGATAGCATTTATGTATCCTCTCATTCATTTTTCTTGTTAGTTTATTGTGAGTGACTATTTTGTCAGATTCGAACATTAAGACTCAGGCACATCTTATCTCTTCCTTGAAAAAAAACAATGACTGAAATTAATTTCTTTTCTTACTTGTGATTTCTTTCAGCCTACTATTAAAACATTACTAAATACAATCCTGGGTATTGACTAGAGTATCTATGGTATTACATTGATGTGAAATGGTTAGTATTGAAATGACCTCCGTGTTGATAGCCTACTAACCTCCTATGATCCTATGATCAAATGTTTGGGAAAATGCTCTAACATGCACCTTACATCTATAACCCAATGACCACCACCACCACCCCAGCTTAATTGAGTTATTTCCCACACAGATATTATTCTGCAGTCCTGGCCTGGTAATGTGTGTTGAAAGAATGCAAGGAAAAGTAAAGTATTACTTTATTCATTGAAAAAACAGAATAGAAAATGTGAGGAAAAGGAAGAAAAATTAATATATATGGTGTGGGGAGCCCAGTATTGAAGGAAAACAGTGTGAGCAGTATATAATGTGTGAAATTGTAGGTAGTGAGAGGCACTGTGCAGCTCTTTGCCTAGGGTACCATTTCATCTAAGGCCAGTAAATTGAGTTGTTGTAATGTATCATCATTGCAACTAAATGTCTAAATGTCAGTCACCCTGAATATCCCTCTGTAAGATGAATCAACGCAGGGTAGTACATGGGCTTGTTACAATGCAAGAGACCTATCACCACAGTTCAATCTGTGTATCTTACTCCTAAAATTGTGCAGCATGAACCAAAAGGTTGCCTAGGAGTCGTGGCAGTGACATGGTGATTGAACTGGAAGTGTCCAGGGGACCTCCAGCTTGATACTTGCTGCGAGTCTCCAAAATGCTAAACACAGCCCTGAATGTGGGGATAATCCATACCTTGCACCTATTACCATGGCAATAAGAAATTCTTCAACTGCCTAGAAATCCCACCCATCATTATATAACATAATCTATACCCTCCTCAACTGTCCAGTCCTAAATGCTTACATAACACATGATGTAGTTTTTGGTACACTGACATGATCAGACATCATTTATAGTACTGTGAATGAAAAGTGGCAAAATGTTTACAAAGCATCAATCACAAATGACCTCTGTCTCTCTCTCTCTTTTACAAGTCACAGCTGATTCTTAGAGAGACCCAAAGGATAGCCACCACTATCCTCAGAGTTTGTAAGGCAAAAGTGGAACCGTAAGTGGCTTGCAAGGTCTTTCTGATGTGTCACAAATTAAAGTACTAACATATACGGACAATGTCGGTTGGTCTGACATAATGCTAAAGGTCTTCACCTCATTAACCCAAGGTACATGTTTTTATTCTTCACCTCAGTAACCCAAGGTACAGGTTGTTATTCTAACCACAGGTTCCTGGCTAGGCTTAAAATGGCCCTTTAGAGCAGTTAGCCTAGTATTCACCTATGAACCTATCAAGAGTTCCTGATCCACCCACTTTATGTCTTTGAGATGTGGGAGGAAAGCAAATTATCTAAAGAAAATCCACATTAACACAGGGAGGCATGCAGATTTTGCACAGAAGGCACCCCAGGCAAGAATTAAACTAAAGAACATCATGTTTACTTAATATTTTACATAACAAGAACAGCAGTCTTAAAAAATATGATTTTTCACATTCAAAGTTTTCATATACTATATTAAATTATTCATTTTAGGTCTGAAACTTGATGTCTTTATTTCATGAAATGCAGATTGTGCCTAAGCAAGACATGTCTCATTAGTCTGTTAATGTTTTTCTTATACAAATACGATGTTTTTACTTGCAGATGACATAAATATTTAAAACCTGACATGCTGTTGCTTAGTTGCAGACCCTCGCTCTCTCTCTTCTGCACCTTTGCAACGTAATTTTCTGCTGCCACCTCTGTGTTATTGATGTTGCAACTACCAGGGTCATATCTCTTAGAAATTCAGCTCCATTGTACACACTAATATTATTAACAAAAACTCAGTATATAAACAATGGAATGTTTGTCAAAGACAGCAGACATAATTAAAATAAAAAAAATATTCCTGCAACTTTTCTTGGAGTCATCAATTCTTCTCATGGTATAATCAAAATAATCACTATATATATATATATATATATATATATATATATATATATATATATATATATATATATATATATATATATATATATATATATATATATATATATATATATATATATATATATATATATATATATATATATATATGGCTGGAGTTGATTTGGTTGCAGCATGCATTTATCAAGTACCACAATTTTTGGTAAATTTCATCGGTGGTTGCAGTGATCAAATTATTTTATTATAGTCAAACTGCAACAGTTTGACTGTAATATAATTTCAGAAACTATCCCCTTTCTCCATAGTTGTTTGACCACAGATTTCATATATTTAATTTCTGGGGTTATGTGGAGTGAAGCCCCCCCTTGTAAAAGCAAACTTATTGGTTCTTTTAGGTAATTTGAAATATATATATATATATATATATATATATATATATATATATATATATATATATATGGGTTCATGTCTATGGATCGACAACTCACTATATCGACATCCACTTCACCGACATCTAAAATAATCGACACCGCAAATCATGGACATTTAACAGGTAAGAGATTTAAATTTAGCTAATCATGCCTACCAGACATGCATAACACCGCCATACTTACTAAAACATGGTAGGCATGATTAGCGAATTTAAATGTCTTACCTGTTAAATGTCCGTGTTTGCGGTGTCGATTATTTTAGATGTCGGTGAAGTGGATGTCGATATAGTGAGTTGTCGATCCATAGACATGAACCCATAGATATATATATATATATATATATATATATATATATATATATATATATATATATTGGGTCTATGAAAAAATTTCAGATAAACATAAATAATGTCCAGTAAAACTGACAGTTGAATGCTATAGCTCAAATACATTGAAATAATACAAAGCTCTAACAAAGGATTTTTGCAGGCAGATGTGTTTTACCTCATTTAGGTTTACTGCTGTGGAGAATGAATAGAGACTATGGAAACAAACAAAAAAAAACTGTTCTCACACCAGGTCTGTAGCACTTCATCTCCCATATAGTTTATATATTGGGATTTTCCTACATTTTATACACCTGGATGTCATTCATTAAGAAAGCACAATGGGCACTGATACATCATATTATTTCAGTGTGTTTGATATTCAAATGACAGTTTATGTGACATTAGTTTTGTGTATCAGAAATTTCAGTAAAGGCTACAAAGCATCCTCCAATCTAGCCCTTATGAACTTGTTGTACGTCTGTAAAACAAATAGCATGAGAAACACCTGGCCTAGAGACCTAAACCTAGTCTGGAACATAAATAAGACATGTTGGAGGTACAGGTATGCGTCTCAGAGCCTACTTCTTCTCTGGAACAGGCTTCCTATCCAAGTGAAGCAGAGTTGTTCCATGCACTTATTTAAGCATTGGATCAGTGGATGTGTAATCTTAAATTTACCCCTAGTCTGCCATTTATGTCCCTTTTAGAAAGAGGAAGCATGTAAATGCTCAGCCACCCTTGTACAAGTTATATCACATATAAAATGAGTGGTGTAACCTGTCGTCTACATGTAGGAAGCATAGCTAGGCTTGGAAGGGCCCCCAAGGTTTTTTATCTAGTGATCACCCATTAACCTATGAACCTATATAGTAATATCTGTATCAGATGAAAAGATTGTCATCAACACATTGCCAAGCCCTTCACTATCAGCCTCTTATTCCAAAGCTTCTAATGTGGGTATTAATTATACAGATTTCACTACAGCCTACCAACCTCTAATCTATTCTGCAGAACTTGCTTCACATTTATAGTCCTACTGCGGTTACATCTGATATGTCTACATTGCTCTTTTATTGCCATGGCATGCACAGTACAGCTTATATTGCATTGGTGCTGGAACCTTTCAAATAGTATGTAGAGTTTCCCAGTGTTTAGGCATCATTACCATTTGGATAGTATCCCTGTGCCTTTGTCCTTTTTGAAATATTTTGCATGTGCAAACAGCTTGGGCATGTGCCAACAATCTTAGTTCCCACTACATCACGTTGGAACTTTACTGCTCAGAGGAAAAACATTATGTATAGATTTAATTCTGAGATTTCACTTATTTCCCTAATTTAGGCACCAGACTGTCTCCTTTAAAATTACTTAGCTGTTCTGTAAACCCTGTTACTGACTTCACCCCCCACATGCCTACATCATATCACCATTAGCTGTCCTCCATGTGGCTTAAGCCCCCCTTATAACATACTTTTCTCACTCAGTACTTCTCTACCGGTCTCTTTTACAGACTTGGTATCTCCAACTCCTTTGTCCAGGATCACTTTATATCTAACACTATTGCCTTATATGATTTTGCTTCATAGCCATCCCCCAGTCTAGATGCCCTGTCTAAGGAATTGTCTAATTACCAGTTCCTGTTTTTCATTCCATTGCTGCATCTTGGTAATATAATTCCCAGTTCTTTTCTGTCTTTAATTGCTCCTCAGTTTTGCTTGTAAATTGATTTGGACACTGTTGATAGTTTTTGCCTATATGTTGTATTCATTCTAATTGTATTTGTTACAACTGATGTCAAACATTTGATTTGTAAATAGAACTTAGGAGAGAGAGATCAATAAAAATAAATATTTTTTTATTTCTCTATTACCTCATTGAACAAACACTTTCATCTAAGCCCTGTACTAAAACAAAGTTATATGTGAATAATGAACATGGCATAAGATCTTTTGCATTCTTTTTTGTTTTAAGCTCTTCGATCCTCATAAAATAAAATACATTTAAACATTTCGTGTGGTTGTTCTGGAGCTATATGGTATCTTCTTACTGAAAGGTTTTCTGGTCTGAAAAATGGTTGTGCAAATGCTTGTACCAGTGTTTCTCTTTGCATTTCTTTTATGTAAAGTATATATAAAAATGTCAATAAAATCTGTTTCTTTTCAAGTAGATGTTTAAAGAAAACAGATAGGATTTGCCAATAGCTATAAATAGAAGAGAACAAGAACAAAAATAACTATTCGATGAGACCTGCAATACATATTTGTAGCAGACATTGTTGCTTCCCCCAACATTTGGAGGGAGACAAAGAGAAACTATAGACACCGATCAATGAAGGAGTAAGAATAAACCAGAGTACCAGACTATGAGAAAAGAAACTAATGCCAGAGAGGAAATTAAGCACAGATTAAAGCACAGAAGATACATTAAGTACAGAGTAAGGGCAGACTCACATCAAACAGTCAGGTGCCATCTGTAGCACAGATACAGGAAGAACTTTGATGGATAAAACACAGAAGGGAAATTTGAGAAACAGTAAGGGAGAGTGGAATGGCACAGACTGACCTGATGACTGACTGGAGACTTGGAGGGGGTGATCTCAAAGTTTGTAGTGACTCCCCTAACTTGCTCTTAAACTAGCAGTACCACTCTTAAAGATAGAACTAAGTTCTAAGTTGAGAGCACGGGCATTTTAAAACTGCCCTTAATTTGGGTCCTTTTCTTTAATATTTTTTTTTGCTTTGTCTATAACTCTGGAGGTAACAGTTGAGATATATGCAGAACATAACCTCTTAGTGCAAGAATTCTGGACAAAGCCAAAAAATAATGAGGAAACAAAGGCCCAAAATCAGGGACACATTTTAAATATTGTTCTAATAATCTTAAAAAGAGTTGTTAGGATAGCAGGTTTTACTTTTGCATGCATTTTCTGAAGGATGTGAAACTTGAAACTTATGTGTCAGCCATTATTTACTGAATTCAACCCTCAATGATCTGACAGAAAACCACAAATATTTTGAGGAACAAACCAAAAATATGCGGCAAAAATCTAGACATTCTGCAAAATTCTGGAGAGCTGAGATAGGATGTAGAATCATTAAAAGTACCATTTATGTGTGAGACTCCATTTCAGATTGATTGTACAGCATAGGGCTAGAACAAATATTCAAAATGGAAAAAGAAAGAAAAAAAACACATAATGTGTGTCAGAGAACAGGATCCTATTCCATTCTCTTTTACTGAACAATTCTGCTTATGTACTCAGTATGCTGTGGTAATGAAAAAACAGATCACTGGAAGATGTCTTGGCAGACAGTGAAAGCAACAGACAGATAGATAGATAGATAAATAGATAGTTAGATAGATAGATAGATAGATAGATAGATAGATAGATAGATAGATAGATAGATAGATAGATAGATAGATAGAGATAGACAAATAGGAAGACAGACAGACAGGCAAACAGAGATACAAACAGATAAATATGCAGAGAAAGAGAGAGAGAGAGAGAGAAGCAGACAAGTATTTATAACTTTCAATAGTTGATATAAATATTTTAAGAGTCCATACCTGTCATATATTAAAACAGTGCATTGAGTTATATTAATGGTTCTATTTCCAAACTTCTACCCCCACCACATTTCTGGTTTCCCTTCACATTATGTAGGTATTAATAAGAATTGTGCTTTGGTGTACTGAAAGTAAGCACTAAGGAACCAATTTAAAACAATTCACTAGCATCTTTTATCATACATCTGATATACGTGCACAGTACTGTGAAATTCACTTCCTACTTTTAAGTTTAATGGGATCTGCAGACAAGTCATGAAAATAACAATGGCTGTTGGCTAGTTCTAGATTACTCAAGTCCCTGGGACTTCAGTGTCAGTTGCAAACTGTCTTGATGATTGACACTGTGCATTACTTAACTGCTTCAATCAGCAAGAAAGCTTACTTGGCAAGCTAGTGTAAATTAATGATGAATTTGCTGCAGTTTTCACAGTAATTATTTGCCAGCGTTCAGTCCTGTGTGCATGGGATACTGTTTGCAGTAATGCTTCTCTACTATTCCAGGTGAAATCAAGCATGGCAAAAATGTTCTAGGTTGGATTTTACAGATGAGGTGTGTTGGAAATGATAACCCTACAGAACCTCTGTAGCGACTTTCATCAAAATACATGTAATAGTGACTTGAACCCCAGCTGATATTCTAAACAAGCTTTGTGAAACTAGTGTCTGCTTAATTTATTAAGCACATCTAAACTGTTCTGCAACTCTACTGCTTACATGTATCTAATGTACTGTCACAACAATGTTTAGAATACAAGATTAGGGTGACACAGTGGCACAGAGGATAGTGTGGTCACCTCACAGCTAGCCGTTTCCTGATAAGATTATTGGCTGGGGTGCCTTCTGTGTGAAGTCTTCATATCCTCCCTGTGTTTGTTTAGGTTTTCTCCCTGTGCTCTGGTTACCTCCCACATTCCAAAGACGTAGTAGGTGGATTGGATACTCTAAAATGGTCATGAGTGTGTGGTGTGGAAGAACTATAGTGGCAGGGCTAGCCACCTGGCAGTGTAAACCTTGTACAAGATGATTGTCACTGTTGAAGTGACACCCTGACCCCATGTGCAAAAACTGAAAAAAAGGGTTGTGGGTGGATGGATGGATTAGTCTCACAAGCTTTATTTATATGATGTATGATATAAAATAAATGATGTTATCCTTGCAGTGCTTTGGTTTGTCCTTAAAAGGACACATGTTTGGATTTAATTAAATAATGAGGAAAAAAGAAAACTAAATAAATAATAGTACCTATTAAAGATAAAGGGTAATGATAAATGGAAGGAATGGCATACAGCTTTATAATGACTGATAATAATGTAAAATAATTTCTCAGAACAAAAATCACATCCTACAGGATGTAGAAATTTATGCTAGTTCTTAAATCCATTTCTGAAATAATTATAGTAAGATATATGTAGCTGGCTGCAACCAGGCTTTCTGAGAAAACAGTTACTTGGCATCAGCGCGTGTTTGTGTGTGTGTGTGTGTGTGTGTGTGTGTGTGTGTGTGTGTGTGTGTGTGTGTGTGTGTGTGTCTGTGTGTGTCTGTGTGTGTCTGTGTGTGCATTTATTCATCTGCTTGTACATGTACCAATTTGTGACTGTCTCAACATGTGGAATGCTAAACAATAGAATTTGAAGCATCTTATTGCGAAGAATGAAGTAATTAAATGTGATACGCCACAAGCTGATCTTCAATCAGCTGGCATGTGTGTGGGTAGATAAAAGAATATGCCAGATCTACACCACATTCTCTTAACACATCTATTCATAAACTGTGCTCTTCACGACTGTTATTTTTAGAACTTATGACGGAACAGGGAGCTACCCTTGACTAATGACGGAACTGCAAGAGAGACGTTTAAAAAAGCATTATTCTTAGCAATACAGTTGAGAAAGCTGTTTAAAATACAGACATTTTCTATTACAGCAGTGTAGTTATCTATTGAACTAGAGGCAATTCACATCTGTCCTCACAACAAATATGACAAATGTTGATCAAATCATTATATAATTAGAGGGAGGTAACAGATGCACACATTTAGAATTTACAATGATGCCTTCAAAAAGAAGCAAGAACATAAAGAAATGTATTTACTAAAGTATTTAAATCTGTAGCTTGGAACATTCCACATTTAATGCATTTCCTCTTTATTTCTACAAATATTACTAATTAAGATACAGTAGCTAGTCTGAGATACAAGCAATTTCACCCATGGGGGTACAAATATGTCCCTTCCAACTACTATTACCACCCCAGCAGCAAAAGCCATATTAGACCTTGTGATTTAAATTTAGCTTGCATCAAGGTCCACATCCTTTATAAGGAAAACCTAAATTCAAAAGCAGCACTGAAAACCTCAGAAAGCTTATTATGGGTCCAACACGGATAGGCAGCTCTTGAAATTCCTGGCTACAGTGACTTATACTGGTTAAAATAATAATAAAAATGGTCACTTAGCCTAAAGCGGGGTTTATATTTCTAGAGAATTTGTGGAACATTTTGTGTCTCAGCTATGAATAAGCCTGCAGCATAGTTCACATTTCTAGGGAATTTGTGGAACATTTTGTGTCTCAGCTGTGAATAAGCCTGCAGCATAGTTCACATTTCTAGGGAATTTGTGGAACATTTTGTGTCTCAGCTGTGAATAAGCCTGCAGCATAGTTCACATTTCTAGGGAATTTGTGAAACATTTTTTGTCTCAGCTGTGAATAAGCCTGCAGCATAATTCACATTTCTAGGGAATTTGTGGAACATTTTGTGTCTCAGCTGTGAATAAGCCTGCAGCATAGTTCACATTTCTAGGGAATTTGTGCAACATTTTGTGTCTCAGCTGTGAATAAGCCTGCAGCATAGTTCACATTTCTAGGGAATTTGTGGAACATTTTGTGTCTCAGCTGTGAATAAGCCTGCAGCATAGTTCACATTTCTAGGGAATTTATGGAACATTTTGTGTCTCAGCTGTGAATAAGCCTGCAGCATAGCTCACATTTCTAGGGAATTTGTGAAACATTTTGTGTCTAATCTGTGAATAAGCCTGCAGCATATTCACATTTCTAGGGAATTTGTGGAACATTTTGTGTCTCAGCTGCGAATAAGCCTGCAGCATAGTTCACATTTCTAGGGAATTTGTGGAACATTTTGTGTCTCAGCTGCGAATAAGCCTGCAGCATAGTTCACATTTCTAGGGAATTTGTTGAACATTTTGTGTCTCAGCTGCGAATAAGTCTGCAGCATAGTTCACATTTCTACGGAATTTGTGGAACATTTTGTGTCTCAGCTGTGAATAAGCCTGCAGCATAGTTCACATTTCTAGGGAATGTGTGGAACATTTTGTTTTTGAGCTGTGGATAAACTTTAGTTGTGCTGTATAATGATGTTACTGACTCATGTGTCATCAGCACTAGATGGAACATAGTGTTAAGACAACTGTCTTGTGCACAGCATTTGTACCCACTGTTTCAATATAGTTAACTACCATGACAGTAGCGTAAGCAACTGGCCAGAATGATTTGACATGAGTGAGTTATACTTTACTTAGAGGAAACTTCATAGTGGCAAAGAGGGCGGTGGAATGAAATGTGAAGTCAAAACATACAGATGCATCCTCCACTAATGCCAAGTGCCCCATGTGGGTCAGTAAGGTGGCAGGAGCTGAAGTGGTAGGGCTAGTCATATTCTGGCATAACTTGGGAAGAAGGTAGTATTGTAGGGATCCAGGGACCATAACCATAGAGTTTACACACACTGGGCATGATGTCTGAAGGTTGTGGCAGGCACTGTTATGCCTCCAATACAGTAGCATGGCTGAGAGCACCCTCTGCTATTTTATTCATACTGCTGTACTGGAGGACCACCAGGGTTTTACATGAATATGCAATGGCTGCAGCACATAATACACTTATAGGGCCCTGATAATGTACCAGTAAAGTGCATTAGCAGCTGTGTTCATGGGCTGTTTGGGAACACCTTGTATAACTAAGCAGCTCTGTTCCTGAACCATTTAGATATACCTTGCATAAGTAAGCAGCTCTGTTCATAAACTGTTTGGGTACACCTTGTGTAACTAAGCAGCTCTGTTCATGAACCATTTGGGTATGGCTTGTGTAACTAAGTAGCTCTGTTCATGAACTGTTTGGGTATATCTTGCGTAACTAAGCTGCACTGTTCATGCACCCTTTGGGTATACCTTGTGTAACAATGCAGGTCTGTTCATGAACTATTTGGCTATATCCTGTGTACATAAGCACCGCTGTTCATGAGCTGTTTGGGTATACCTTGCATAACTAAGCAGCTCTGTTCATGAACTGTTTGGGTATACCTTGTATAACTAAGCAACATTGTTCATGAACCATTTGGGTACACCTTGCATAACTAAGTAGGTCTGTTCATGAACTGTTTGGGTATACCTTGCATAATTAAGCAGGTCTGTTCATGAACCATTTGGATATACCTTACCTAACTAAGCTGCGTTGTTCATGAACCATTTGGATATATCTTGCACAACTAAGCAGGTCTGTTCGTGAACTGTTTGGGTATACCTTGCTTAACTAAGCAGCACTGTTCATGAACTGTTTGGGAATACCTTGTGTAACTAAGCAGCTCTATTCATGAACCATTTAGATATACCTTGCATAAGTAAGCAGCTCTGTTCATGAACTGTTTGGGTACACCTTGTGTAACTAAGCAGCTCTGTTCATGAACCCTTTAGATATACCTTGCATAAGTAAGCAGCTCTGTTCATGAGCTGTTTGTGTACACCTTGTGTAACTAAGCAGCTCTGTTCATGAACCATTTGGGTATGGCTTGTGTAACTAAGCAGGTCTGTTCGTGAACTGTTTGGGTATACCTTGCTTAACTAAGCAGCACTGTTCATGAACTGTTTGGGAATACCTTGTGTAACTAAGCAGCTCTATTCATGAACCATTTAGATATACCTTGCATAAGTAAGCAGCGCTGTTCATGAACTGTTTGGGTACACCTTGTGTAACTAAGCAGCTCTGTTCATGAACCATTTGGGTATGGCTTGTGTAACTAAGCAGCTCTATTCATGAACTGTTTGGGTATACCTTGCGTAACTAAGCAGCACTGTTCATGCATCCTTTGGGTATACCTTGTGTAACAAAGCAGGTCTGTTCATGAACTATTTGGCTATATCCTGTGTAAATAAGCACCGCTGTTCATGAACTGTTTGGGTATACCTTGCATAACTAAGCAGCTCTGTTCGTGAACTGTTTGGGTATACCTTGTATAACTAAGCAGCATTGTTCATGAACCATTTGGGCACACGTTGCATAACTAAGTAGGTCTGTTCATGAACTGTTTGGGTATACCTTGCATAGATAAGCAGGTCTGTTTGTGAACCACTTGGATATACCTTGCGTAACTAAGCTGCGTTGTTCATGAACCATTTGGATATATCTTGTGCAACTAAGCAGATCTGTTTGTGAATTGTTTGGGTATACCTAGCGTAACTAAGCAGCACTGTTCATTAACTGTTTTGGAATACCTTGTGTAACTAAGCAGCTCTATTCATGAACTGTTTGGGTATACCTTGCATAACTAAGCAGCACTGTTCATGAACCATTTGGGTATACCTTACATAAATAAAAATCTCTGTTCATAAACTGTTTGAGTATACCTTGCGTAACTAAGCAGCTCTGTTCATGGACAATTTGTGTATACTTTGCATAACTAAGCAGGTCTGTTCATGAATTGTTTGGTAATACCTTGCATAACTAAACAGCGCTGTTGCTGAACCGTTTGTGTATACTTTGTGTAACTAAGCAGCACTGTTCATGAACCATTTGGGTATACCTTGCATAACTAAGCAGCTCTGTTCATGGACTGTTTTGGTATACCTTGCATAACTATAAAGCGCTGTTCATGAACCATTTGGGTATACCTTGCATAACTAAACAGCTCTGTAGAAGGTAGAAGAGGGATGGTACAGCTTGGCATAACAGGGACAATGCTGCACCCAGCTTAATGTAAAGTAATGCATGCACTATTTTAGGAAGACAAAAGTATATGGTTTAGACAGCATTTCATATTTAAAAAGTTTTGTTTAATAAAATGTTTAATGACATTCTGAAATATTTAATAGTTTCTTACACTTAGTGCTGCCAACTTTTGATTTAATGTATTGACTTGTTTTATAGAATCAGTGGTAACAATAGACATATTAGTAAATCTTATTATATAGATTATGTTTCATGAATCGTGTATTACTTTTGCTGTATTATTGAGCCCTGAATTAGCTCAATGCCTTTGTGTTTCTCCATTTTTCACATTCTGGTGAATGATACACTTAAAGGGAAATATTATCTTTAATTTTTGTATTATGTGTCTTCTGGCTTTTTCCCGGTTAGGGGTCACCACAACGGATCACCTGTCCACTCATGACTGGCAGTGGAGTTTTACAGTGTCGAGTTGCCAGCCCGGCTCCCAACCTTCCACAGAAGGCACACACACGCATTCACACATAGGGCCAATTTAGAGTAGCCAATCCACCTGCAGCATGTCTTTGGGATGTGGGAGGAAACTGGAACACCCAGAGGAAACCCATGCAACCACAGGGAGGACATGCAGACTCCACACAGAAGGCACCCAGCCATGGATTGAACCGGAGAACCTCTTGCTGTGAGTCAACAATGCTAACCACTGCACCACCGTGGCCACCCTATTGTATTATGTGTATATTTGAATTATCGGAAGGAAAAGTGAATCATTATAAAAAGGTGACACTAATAATGGCTCTGTATTGAAGTGGTAAGGACCAATCAATACCTAGAATGTTTTACTTGTTATATAATTCTGAATCCAGTCAATTAGGACCCCTCATCAAATCTGATTCTTTTAAATTTAGCTATAAGCAATGTGTGATCAACTGTTTTAAATGATGTTTTCATGTGAACAAATATTGATCCATTTAGAAGGTCCTTTGTCTTGTTATACATATAATTTATGATGGAGAATACCACCACCACCACCAAGAGTGCTGAGTGCCTTCCAGATCCCATGTTGTGCATGTCCCAGCAGATTACTTCTTAAAGATCTTCAAAACAAAAAAGCTCACAAAACTGTGTAAACAGTGGACTTACATTATGGTCTGTGTTCACTGATTCTGTTTACTCTGATAAAGTTCCTTTTTTATGTTGGACAAAAGCACTAAGTAAAGTCCATTCTTTCTGCAGTTTTGAGTACTTTTTTGTTTTATCAAGTTGGTATTAACCCAATTCCCGATGGAAGAATAAGATGCATGGGGTATGGGGAGAATTATGGCATTTATAAAGAAGATGGTATTAGCCCCATAGTAAATATTAAAGATATGAACTAATGGTAAACATGATAACATGATGGAGGCTACCATCTTGAAGAAGTGTGTGTGGGGGCGAGGAGGTGAAGCAAGGTAAACTTTGTCTTATAACTAAGTTGCAATTTCTCTAGCAACTTACATACTATCCTTCATTTTATTTTAGTTTATTTTTTGAAATATAAGTCTAATTAAAGGGATGATATGGTTTTGCAAATGATGTGTAGGTATCCCTGGGACCTCAGTGTTGCAGTTATAATTTTAATGCCATTTACAAGCTGCTCCTTAACAGCATTGCTGCAGCTGCTATATGCTTTAAGTGGACACTGGTAATGCCTCTAGTAACCATCCAAAATGTTTAAGATGGCTCAAAAGAATATTCTGCTTTTCCTGTTGGCTTGGAGTACTTGATGGGCTGTATGATCCTGAACTGCATAGGATCACAGAAAAGCCAAGGCAAGTGAGTCTTGTAACCCATTTATGCCATTACTTAATTTCTAACTGATATGGTAAGCAGAGTGCTCCTCAATCTGAATATTTTGGGACATCATTGCATCTAAATATACCTCACATGCACCTATATACAAGATAAATATCTTTTTAAAACCAGGAGTCACTAACACTGGTTCAGGACATAGTATTCTTTTTAGTTTATTGAATGCTGTATGCCTCAAGAGACCACTGCTCTTTGATAGGAACTTTTCCTTTAGTGACAGCTTTGAAAGGTTGGCAAAAACTACAAACTTAGGTGCACCTTTTCTGTAGTACTCACCAAAAAACCCTTCAACTGTCTTTTAGTGGTGGGTATAGGCAAATGTTTATGGTCTCTGCTTTCTCTAGTTGTTGCCTCATCATTCCCCATCCTGTAAGATATCACAGGTGGTTTCTGCCCTGCCCATCTTAGCATTTACAGTTAAGTCTACCTGTATTATAGATTTGAACACAGCCAACACTTTTGGTAAACGAGACTCCCAGTCTTATAAAATGTCATCCAGATATGCAGCAGCATATCTTGAGTGCACTGTTCCAGGTAGGCCAAATATTAGCACTGTGTACAGAAACAGAACTTCAGAGGTTACAGAAACTGTTTTTTTTTTTGTAATGTCTTTCAGCTTTTCTCAGTTAGGGGTCACCACAGCAGAACGCCAGCCTGCTTCTGATTGGCAGTAGATTTTTACGGAGCTGAGGTGCCAGCCCGACACCTAACCTTCAACAAAGGCACACCTATTCACGCACATACCTACCTGCATGTCTTTAGACATCACTCAACCGCGGGGAGGACATGCAGACTCCACACAGAAAGCACTCCAGCCGAGAATCGAACCGGAGAACCTCTTGCTATGAGGTGACAACACTGCCTGCTGCACCACCGTGGCCTTAAACTGTTTATTTTTTTTAGTAAGTAGAAAATGGTATCTGCCATCAGCTAGTACTGTCAAATATAAGGCTTTTTCTAGATTCTCAATTAACTAATCAATTCTCAGCATGATGTAACTATGAAACTTTGAAGTGTCATTGAGTTTCTTAAAGTTAAAACCCAAACTTGAAACCATCAAATTTACGAAGTAACACTACTGGACTGCTTCATTTGCTCTAAAATGCTCTATTACTTATAATATGAGCATCCTTTAAACTTCTTGTATAAATTGCTTCTTTGGAATTCTCTAAGGTCTCAGTCTAATGTTCACTTTTGGTGTGATCTCTATAACATTTTATCAGTTTAGTTCTCATAAGCAAGTATGAGAACACCCATTTGTTTCTTAAAAAAATCTCTTATACCTTTGACAAGGATTCTAGCTGAACTTCACGTAGAAACTGTCTGATCTCTTTTGCATGAACTTTACCTTGCAAGCTGGCCACATAACTTTCTAATTTTTTGTTAGGCTTTCAAACATTAATGCAATCAAAGGACTCAAATTTGGGATGGGATGCAGAAAATTTCTATTTCTTTCATTGTGGTTGACAAATAAAATCTGGTTAGAGCTCTTGATTTAGTTTTCGTCATTCCCAGGTAACTTTCTAACATGTGACTATGAGCTAGCTTTGGTGCTGGCATTAGCAACTGTTGTAAACTGTCTTCCTTATCTTTACATACTCTGTATGAGGTCACCTTTTGACTCAAATAGGGGCCAGAAGAAATTAAAACATCCTGTTCACAACATTGTTTATATTCTCTCTTACTCTGCTTACAATATCATCTTTTTATTTTGCCTTTTTTAAATGTTTCTGGCTTACCCACAAGTCCACTAACTCAAAGTTACTTTCTTCACTGGTTTCCCTTGAGGTGTAAGGTAAACAGTGTCTCCCTAATGCACTGGCACTGCAGCTTCTTCCATGTCTTCACCTACAAAGGTTACCTATAAACAAGCATTTCCTTCTGCTTTAACAATAAGCTTTCTGAGAGTTCTCTTTTTATTGTCTGTTTCCCTTGGGCAAAAGTGGGTTTAGAACTGCATTTTCTTACCTCTCTCAGTTTTAGTGCTTACTACTATTCCATTCTCTAAGTCTCCTCATCTAAGTGTTCTTTTTCTTTTATTTTTCTGCTGTCTTTTACTGTGCTAAACTGTCTTGTAAGTTTCTGTGAAAACACTGGCTTTATGTTGATTTTTACTTCACAGTTTGTATCAATTCACCCTCTGTTCCTATAGTCAGTTCTGTTGTTCCATCATTGGGGCATGTTCCCAGTAAATCAGAAGATCCTTTTTATTGTGATAGCCAACCAGATACCAGGCTTTTTTATAGCTTCTGTGCTGACTCCCTTCTCCTGCTTTTGATTCTGGACATCTGTGTGTGCCCATGTGTTGCTGAGCTCCCCCAACCCCCATTCTTATACTGAATGGGCATATTGAGGTGTTGCTTTACCTCATTCTTATTAAATGTATCAGGCTATCACACTAATCTATAGATTCATCTTCCTCCTACATTCTTCACAGTACCTTAAAGTGGGAAATATTTTCCTAATATAATATTGTGAGTCAAATCTTCGGCTACAGGTACACAATGCAAAAGATTTTCTAGAACTGCCTGAATTTCTTTATATGTGAGAAGGTGTTCATTTTTTTTCACTGTGAATGCATATAACCTCCAGTTTTTTGTTTGTTACTGGTCTTGTACTTAAATACCTGGAGACTTTTTGAAAAGGGAGTTATGCTTCTATAGTGTAGAGGGGATTGAACTTCTGTCCCTTTCAGAAATACAGTACAGTTCACTAGCTTGGTTTAACACAATGAAGTAATGCTGTCTGAAATATTCTAGTCACAGTCTTTTCACATGCTTATATAAATAACGTCATATGTAGCATGCAGATCAGTTTTCACATTTATACTAGTAGCCTTCTTGTTGATATTAGTTAAATAGAATCTAGTAATGTAAGCCCCCCCAACACACACAAACACACACACACACACACACACACACACACACACACACACACACACACACACACACACACACACACACACACACATTTAAAACAAGTTAACCTGTTACTTGCTATTTTTTTGTTTGATAGAAGATTATATATTTCTTATTTCAGCTGTAGACTGAGAAGCTAACAATACAGTTTTCAATAATGTATCCTTCACTGTTAAGTTTTCTACTAAAGTTACTAACTTATCAGGGAATACTTTACAACACCCATTTTTTACAGTATTAAGCAATGTTCTTTTAAATTGGTCTGCTTCTAGAATATCTAACATTTTCAATTTGCTGTTTGCTGTCAGGATGTAGGCAAAGTTTTAAAATATGTTTTTAAGTAATGCATATGAGTTCTTATTAGTTTGTCAGTATTAAAACTCCAGTTGTAAAATTGTATAGCTTGCATGTCAGACATAGTTCTTAAGTTTCTCATAATCAGTATAGTGTAGGTTAGTGCTTCCGCTGCTTATTGACAGGAGAGTACCTTAGCCTGTTTTGATTTATTCTAATTTAAATGGGAGGTGTATCATTCAAATACCACCAAATATAATGTTAGGTCATCCTCTCTACTTAAATTCTTTATGGCTTGTACATTGCTTGGAGCACCTATCATGTTAGCTAGTCCTACCAAGTGCTATTGCAGCTATACTAGCTTCTGGTCAGTCTCCACTTTGGATTCCACTAGGATTTTTAATAATTCACAGGAAACCGTAAAGAACAAAAGTTTTGTCAGGAAGTACTTCAGGAACAGCAGCAAAATGTGTCTGTTTACAGACTCTGCAGGGAACCTTTAGCTTAAATAGGTCATACACTTGGCAGCAGACACCTGGCATGAAATGGTATACTGGTCAAGCCCTAGGTTAACATGCCAATGTACACAGCACCAGTGTACATTTTAAGAAAAACACAGGCTTACTATAGAATAAACCAAAAAAATTAGTTCACTCTGCTTAGCTCACTACATCTGAGTTACTCCTCCAGGTGCATCTGCAGTTAATTCCTACTGACACGTCGAGGTATCAAATATTGCTTGTTCATATTTACAGCAATAATTCCAAAACCATGCTATGTACAAGGTTTTCAAAGATTTCTTTTTAAAGCTTACATAGTGGCAAACAGCTGCATTAATATTTGACCTCTGTCTAGTGCAGGTAAATAGATATTAACTGTTGTTTTTATGATATTAATTTATATAGGATATAATGTTTACATTGTTCTAAATATCTCAACAACCAAGTAACGCAGATAGAACTTCTTACCCTCACATGAAAACTCTCAGCTAAATGAATAAAATGCTAAAGGCAGTGTATGTGTCCAACTTGAGTGGTTGCTGAGATATTATGTTATTTACAAAATATTACACATGCAATAGTTACTATGTTTACTGTGCCTTATAAAATTTGGTTTAAGACCTAGAACCTAAAGATACTACCGCTATAAAAAAATAGTTTGTGCTGAAGAGTTTGCCATTTATACTTCTTTCATAACCTTTATGGTTCCGCAGATATGAACATTTGTTTGAAATGTGAGGACATAATTTGATTCTGTCAAATGACTTAGGCTCCACCCATTGAAAGTTACAGTGCAAATGTCCTGAGCTCTATTACAGTGTATAAGTAGTATAGTGTTTATACTGTCTGAATATTATCTTCAGAAAAAAAGTTGTACAGTCTAACTAGCCCACTAACATCTGTGTCTGCAGGCTATTAAACTGATGATGCTCACCGAGAGGACAAACCAGGCTTTGCCTTTAGCTTCATCAATCGCAGAAAATTTTTCAACTGATTTTACTATAAGCCACATCCACAATGAGTCTTGAATGGGCCATCAAAATCTATAAATGTTTTGGTCAAAATTCCTGCTTTGACCTACAATGCACTTTTGGATGAGAAGCCAACTTCCTGATAACATAATCAATTGCCTCATAAAAGTGTTATGAGAATTTTACCAGCACAAGTCCTTTTACATACCCAAGATGCTGCAATATACATATATATATATATATATATATATATATATATATATATATATATATACATATACGCACTTTACTATATCGAATTTCAGTATCTCGAGACGAAAGTGCTGAAAGTCCAGTTGAGCAAAACTGCACTTGCTCGAATTCAGAACGTCGAATCCGCGGTTGTGGTGGCGTGCGACATGGGATTTACTGTGTTGGTAAGGTGAGGTGTGCTGTGGGATATGGTTTGCGTGCCGTTGTGTGGATATGTATGGAGAGTCAGGTAAGTGCTGTTGTTTTTAAGGGTTTTGGGTAGGGGTGTGAGTGTGTGTGAGTGTGTTGGAAAGTTTTAGCTGTAGGTTAGGGTAGGTAGGTAAGGGTGTGAGTGTATAACTGTTGAGAGTGGTGGTGTTTGTAAGTATGTGATGTGTGTTTGTACAAGGGGAATATAGGGTATGTAGAGGTGGGTTTAGTGTCTTTGGCTTTTTAGTGCAACCTCAAAGTTAGCATATATAAGTAGGGGGTATGGGGGGCACAGCCCCCCATATGGGAGGTGCGGGGGGCTTGCACCCAGCTTATATGTAGGTTAGGTGTGTGTGTTTGTGTTGTTGTGGATGTGTGTGTTTATTGGTTTGTTGTAGTTTGGGGAGGAGGGTGTGTGTATGTTTGTGTGGTGGAGTGTTTATTTAAAAGTCGCGATTTTGAATTTCGAGCTTTTGGGATTTCGGTATTGTGACTGTCGGGTTCATAGTCTCGGGATAGTGAAATTCGAGATTTCAGTATTTCGAGATTATAAAGTGAATCCACACACAGACACATATATATATGTGTGTGTGTGTGTGTGTCTGTGTGTGTGTGTGTGTGTGTGTATATATATATGTGTGTGTGTGTATATATATATATATATATATATATATATATATATATATATATATATATATATATAGTGTTTTGTTTATAATAAACAAAGTAGTCAGCAAAGTCAGCTTTCCAGCTTGAAACTCATTTATTTACAGTAAATAAAGTTCAGAAAAAAATGAAAAAATGCAATTCAAACCAAACAGTTCAGTCTACAGTTCAAAATACACCCCGGGATTCATGAAGCTTGTGCCAGGTGCAGGCGTAGCATTGGCGTTCCAACACCAAATATGGCCGGCGAGCGACCCAGGTATGAGCTGTTTCCACATGCACTACCTGCGTACGCTATGCCTGCACAGCTCCCGGGCCCTCTATGCTAAGCATACCCCAGTTGCAGCAGTGTAGCATGCAAATGAAGGTATTTAGCAATCCAGAAAGTGGTGCAGGCGTAGTGTAAGCATGCAGAAATGTTAACCGTAAAAAATGGTTTACATTTTTGCAAACATAAAATCGGAGGCATGACAGTTGGCCAAACACATGTATTATATCGTTAATATATGCCAATGGCTAAATATATAGTCATTGGCATAAAAAAAAACATGTACAAAATATAAAAAGAACATTTAATTTAATTTTCTCACTATTGCGAAGTTTAAGCGCAGGGCAGTGGCACGCAAACCGGATCGCAAGAAAAATAGAAAAATATAGTATAAAACTGCAATGTAACACATATCATGATTTTCCCATAATAGTCAATGGCAGTCATGTTACACCACACCATGGTGCAAGGGTTGTTAAGGGGCTGTGACAGTGTTTTGCACAGTAGCTAGGAATTAGTAGGCAATGCCATGCAAATGAGAGGAGTAACAGTGAATCACAGATTCCCCGCTGGTGTAAGGATGCACCTCACAGCATAGATTTATAACACCGAGGTATGCCTTTGAGATAAAGATGACATCAAGAGAGGGGTGAGTCACCTTTGCTGTAAGCACATTGGAGCATTGCTAATCCTTTTTGCCCATAGCTAAGCAAAGCTGCAGGATAGGGGTGTGTCAAAATGGCTATAGCTTTGCTTAGCTGAGAGTACACAAGGTAACCGAGTATGCATGTGAACAGCAATGAAAACGCGCTTAAACCCAGTAAACGGGTTTGCACAGCGCGCACCGGAGCTGAAACAGGAAGGATATAGGAAAGAAATAAGGAAATGCTGCACCAAGGAAATTGGAGTACAAATGACTAATTAACACCTAGGAACCAACAGTGGGCCATTGACAAAAGCTAACAAGGCTGCAAGCAGCTACCTGTAGATCAGGAAAGGGGAAGGGCTGTACTGCAAAGAAAACAGTAAAGTGTCACAGCAGAACAAAGCGGATTTGCAGTATATCAGCTACAAGACACATTTTGCAACACATGACTGGGTAGGGAAAGTACAAGACAAGAAAGATGGCAGGTGGATGCATGCCTGCTAATGGGAGGGGATCCAGGTTTAAAAGTGAATTAAAGGGCAACAGATTAATCAAGGCAGGCAAGCATAACTCCACACTAAAGTCTCTACACTTGCAGTACTCACTGTAAAACCCATAATTAAGATTCCCTGCAACTGGAATTGCTCATACACACGCAATGACATCAGCAACATCCATAGCAAAATAGTATAAAGCGTGAAGTCACCTCACACATAGTTGTGTATTCCCATACACTCTGCACCATTGGTATATACAGATGGGGAACTTTTAGTATGTACATGTTAGGGGCTGCCATAGCTTTGATCCACCAGAATGTGTTGGAGACTGAAGGTGGTGTGGAGGATGATGCACACAACCACCTCAGGCACCAGTGGAGGAGGAGAGTGTTCAGAACCAGGGTAACCTACCAGGGGCTACATGATCTGGAGATAGTAGAGCATTACAGGGTGGGCAGGGACACCCTACAACAACTTGTGGAGCTGTGTCTGCCATGCCTCAGAGCCAGAACAGAGGGGAACCCATCCCAGTGGATACAAAGGTATGTGTAAGCCTGAGAATACTAGCTACAGGTACCTAGGTACCTTTCAAAGGCCAACTGGAGATATCATGGGGATCTCACAGGCATCAGCATCCAGGGTACTTCACCAGTTCCTGGATGCCATGTTACCACATGCCAATGAGCACATATACTCCCCCCGAATGCAGGATGAGTTGGCCAGCAATATGCGTCTCTTCCACCATATGGCAGAATACCCAGAGGTACTGGGTGCAATAGACTGTATGCACATACACATCAAGTCACCACCTACTGATCAGGGTAGGTGCTACATAAACTGCAAGGGATACCCCTCCATCAACTGCCAGATCATGTGCAATGCCCAGGGCATTATCATGGATGTGTGTGCTGGCAGCCCTGGAAGCTATCACGACTCCCACATCTGGCACGCCTCACAGCTATATCAGGTATTTGCCAGGGGGGACAACTCATATGGCCACCTGGTGGGGGATGCTGGCTATGCACTAGAACCATGGATGATGACTCCCATCTGAAATGCACACACACCTATGCAGGAATACCATAATGAGGCACACACACAAACCAGAATCATCATAGACCGTGTGTTTGGGATGCTTAAATCACAGTTCCATTGCTTGGACATATCTGGTAGAGCCTGGCAGTACTCTCTAGGCATGTGTGCCCACATCTTCATAGTATGTGCCATGCTACACAATATGATCCTGCAGAAACAGCTGCAGCAGGGACAGAATGGTGAAGGCCCTCACAGACCACCACCATTGCCAAGGGCCCTACAGGCACAGAGGTACTCAGACCATGAACACCCTGAGCCAGCCCCAGTAGGCAGACGGAGGCATGCCCAGTATGCCCATGCCTTGGCAAGGAGGGAACGTATACCACACACACTGACAGTGTAGGCAGCGAGGGACTGACACCTTTCTCCACCTGCACACATAGTAAAAATGGATGGCACACACACACAAGACTACCTGTAAATTGTCATGTATAGGCAGTCTACTGTGTGCAACCAACATAGGCATCCTTCAACTATTCCACACACAACTGCTATTGGCACAAGGTAAGTCAACACCTAGACAGTAAATTAAGCTATCAGCATGTGCTGATACTGTATGTACAGGTTCATAGGTAGGTACTTGGCTAACTGCCTGAGGGCATTCATAAGCCTAGCCAAAATGTGTCAGCTTTTGCCACCCCATTGATTCATTAACTGTCCCTCCGTGGAGCAGAGCCAATGGCGGAATCCCTGGGGTGTATCTACTGTTCCCCGTCCACTCTTCAAGGTTTCTCTTGAAGAGTGTTAGTGAGGGGCTCTGTAAAATGTAATTAGGGATGTTGTTCCAAAGTATGGGGAGTTTCTGTGACAGGAATCTGTCCCTCCAGCATCTTCCAGTTATTATTGTGGCAAGGTTCAGCTCACTACAGCGTGTGGCTCACTGTGACATGGATTCCCATAGGTGGAACATATCCATTAAGCCTGAGTTTTACATGGCTTTGTTGGCCAGCAGAGATCATCTCTGAGTAAACGAGATGCCACTGAGTAAAGTAGGAGTTTATTCAGTCTGGCTGCATAGGACATATGTTTGAGGCCAGTAATCCTCTTGGCGAGGTACATTCGTGGACCTTCAAGCTGTTGGATGTGTCTTCTGAGGTACATCCCAAATGGGTAATTATACTCTATGATGGGACTGATGAGTGATGAGTAAAGGGGCACTATAACCTCAGTATGTCTAGATGCGAACCCTTTAGTAATCAGATGCCCTACATAGAAGGATGTCCTAACTACTTTGGAGATATGATTGTCAAAGGAGAGATCACTATCTACCTTAGTCCCCAGATACCCTATTACCTCATATGTATTAAAGTGGCTGCCACTTATGTGTTAATATGTGGGTGCTTAATATTCCACAATGGAATGACCGTGCAATTTGTGGCACTTAGCTGGAGGCCATGAATTTGACACCCTGTGTTGGTCTCTGTGAGGCCCCTTGAAGGATGTCTGTGTCAGCTGGACTGTCAAGTATGGCTCCCAGTTTACAGTCATTGCCAAACATGGACTGCCGTAGTCCACCTGTGTTTGCCTGTACCTCTGAGAAGTATATGCCAAACAGTAGGGGTCCCTGGACTGAGTCCTGTGGGACAACAGTCATGACTGGTTAAGAGTTGGACCCGGAGACCGCTAGTCATACTATGTGGGTTCTGTGTGTAAGCCCGTTGGCAACCATCCTGTGATGTATGGGTGTATGTACAGGCTGGCGAGTTTATCAGTAATACCTGAGTGGGGAATGGTGTCAAAAGCCTTGGCGAAGTCCAGGCAGTATGTGTGAACCACCTCTTCCCTCATCTAATGTCTTGGTGACTGTCTGTAAGACATCAAACAGGTTCATTAGGCATGAACTGCACTCAACCAAGCTGACCTGGGTTGGGTCAAGTGTTTGGAGGTTATCAATGTCTTTGTTAATGATTGCCATGAGGATGCGCTCCATAGCTTTGCAGACCAGGCTAGTCAGGCTTATGGGGTGGTAGTTACCATGGTCAGTTGTGTTTCCACCTTGGTGGAGTGGAATAACCGTTGCCACACACCATTGTATGGGCATGTAGCCTGTGGAGAGACTGAGGTCGAAAAGCTTAATTAGGTGGGGGGGTCAGTTTGTATTGTAGTGTTTGCAAGATGCAGTCTGGGACACCATCTGCCTCCATTGATGCTGTGTATTTCTGTTAGAGAGGGCCATTTCCACCTGTGTGTCTCTGATGTCTGGGATACTGTACTTTTCGGGCATTGTTGTGGGCTCTTTAGGGGGTGAAGTTTGCACTGAATGTATCTGCAAGGATGTTGGCGATATCAGTAAGGTCAGTATATTTTGTGCTATATTGCACTGGCACAGTGCAAATCTTTGTGTTTCCATTTAGATCCGTGATATAGCCAAAGAAGGCTTTGTGGTTATCTTTAGAATCTTTGTCTATTTTCCTGTTGATGTTAGCCTTGGATGATTTCATAAGGGACCTTTGTTTCTTACTAATACTGGTCACGGATGTCTGCCCTTCTTGGAATTTGCTGTTTTTCTGGACTACTGTCCTACTTCTGTTGTATAGCCTGTATATTGCAGGGGTCCACCAGACTGGTGTCCTTGTCTAGGAAGAGTGAGTCTTAGTTTACCAGTGATGGCACGATTCATACATCCTTGTAGGTGCTTAAAGAGTGCATTTGTAAATCTGTCTGTATCTTGAGCAGTGTTTTCCCTTAGTGTGGGGGCTGCAAAACCCCCCACCCCTGTCTCTAGTAGTATGAATTTAGCTGTAGGAAAGGTATACACTGTGGTTTCCATGGGTGGGGGGAGATGGTTGGGTGTGGAAACAGTGAATAGTTTATGGTCAGATCTAACCAGTGACCGGTTTACCTCCGCTGTGGTGCACCTGTTGCCCATGCTGGTGATTACCACTTCTAGTATGTTTTGTTTCCACCCCTCGTTAGGGAGTTTACCATCTGATATAGGGTATATGAGGTGATAAATTCCAGGAAGTGCTGGGCCTCGAAGTGAGTACTTGATTAAGTTTCCCAGTTAATGGTAGGGTAGTTGGCATCGACCAATATCCGGGTGTGCGGTAGGACTGTCATGTTTTCCACTGTCTCCAGGTAGGTGGAGTGGTGGTCCTGGGTCATGGAGGGTGATATGCAACAGGCCACAGTTTGCATTGCAGTTGTGGCTGATGTTAGCTGCACATGGATGATCTCAGAGGTATCATGCTGCCCCACTAACCTGGAGGTGTAGGTATCCCTGATGAATATGGATACACCCTCTCCATGTCTGTGTCAGTCCATGTTCTGTGTCTGAAATGTGTGGTATGGGTTGTAGTGCTGGTGTGCTCTCAGGAGCCTTAAAACAGGTCTCAGTTACTGCACAGATGTTGACGTTGTCCATACTGAGGAGTGCTGTGAGTGCGTGCATGTTGTGATCACAACCCCTGGTGTTGACTAGCATAACCTTCATTGATTCTGCTATTGAGCTGTTTACGGAGGTGAGATTCACCTTTGAGACTTCCCTAAAAAAGGCACCATGGGGGCGCAAATAGCCTTGGCCAGTATTCCAAAGCCTAAGGCTGACACATAAGCTGGTATGGTAGTGTTGCATGCATGTTTCCCATCTGTGATTGTTTCACATCTTTCCTGTAGGTAACCTACTTGTAAGCAATAGAAAGCCTTAAACTTATACAAGTCTTCTAGCTTCCAAGATGGGCTTTTGGAGTGATTAATTATCAGTGTTCTGTATGTTCTTGCTGTACTTAACTGTTTTCTGACTACATGGTGATAATTCACTGTATATTGTGATCTGAAAGCTCTGTTTATTCACATATTATGGCTGTGATGGCCTGCACTTTAGAGCTTCACAGATAGGTAGTAGGCTATCTGCCCAAAGGCACTTAGAAGCATAGCTACAGTGTGTTGGCTTTCTCCACACCACTGATGAAGTAACTGAGCCTCTGTCAAGCATAGCCAATGAAGTGATTCCAGGCAGAGTTACCGGAAGCTGTTGAAGAATGGGGTGGTGGAGGGTGATAGGGGCACTTAGTGACCTAAAGAGGGCATGCTAACATGAAAAATCAACACCATTCAATTTCCCCAACAGGTCTTGCAGCTATAAAACTGGAGGGGCTCCCCCACCCCCTGGCTGTATGGTTCTGGGACACATGATCCCAGGGGTGTATATTCTGTTACCCATTCACACATCGAGGTTTCCCTTGAAGTGTGTCAGTGAGGGGCTATGCCTAATGTAGTTAGGAATGTAATTTATAGTCTCTCATTTCATTTGTTATATGTTTTTATTTCAAGAATAAGTGAAGCTCAGTTGGTTTAGGTGCCTCCACCCTTTGCTTAGCCTAGCTTACACATAGAAATCATCTAAATAGGAAATAGGCGGAAGCACCGTTAATGTCAATAGTGTAATGGTTACAGCATTTGCATAGTATCTGTGCATTTGAGGTTCAAATCCCAATAAAGCCAGGGATGTTTATCATGTTAAAAAGTATACCTTAACCATAGCTTGCATATATAGGTAGTATTCATCAGTATAATAAACATTTGAAACACCCATATAAACCCATGTGTGCTGGAGAGTAAAGTCAACAAAGAATGTCATGTTATGTAAGCACATAGTGAGATGTTACTTCACTGAAAGGTATATATCCTGCGTAGTTAGCAGATGTGGCTGTGTTTGTGCACACAGGTTTGTTTAACTGTTTAACTGCTGCTTTAATGTCACACAAACACTTTTAAACATGCTTACAACTGCTTAAATGAGCCTAATTCTGGAGTAAAAAGCATTTTTAAAGCATCTCAGGTGTTGAACCCTGGATCATGCACACTATAGTCATGGGACTTACCCCATGAAGCCATCTGAGCTGTATACATGTTTCGTGGTCTTTAGACTACACCTTATCCTATAGGCATTCCACAGAACTGACCACAAATGGGACAGTCACTTTGTGTACATATGTACAGTACATTGTAATGTACTGTAGTTTGTGAATCAACATATACAAGTCTACATATGTATAACTGTTACAAATTAATACTATATATATATATATAAATATATGTATATATATATATATATATATATATATATATATATATATATATATATATATATATATATATAAATAAATAAATATATATATATATATATATATATATATATATATATATATATATATATATATATATATATATATATATATATATATATATATATATATAAATATATATATATATATATATATATATATATATATATATATATAGATATATATATGTATATATACAGTTACATCTATAGCCATATATATAAACATCTATGAATGCACTTTGTGACACAGAAGCAATCCAAAGGAATTGAAGTGTACACAAAACACATACAGCTAAGGTATTATAACTATTAATATTAACCTAATTCAACATAGAAGGGATGGTTGCTGTGTATGTGAAGATTGGGGTGGGGGAGGAATGATGGGTAATGAAATCATGCATCATGGAGGGCCTGGGTCGGATGTTCAGTAAGTGAACTGGATGGGTATACATGCAGTATGGGGACAATATAAAAAGGACACAAAACAAGAACCTTTCTCATCCATAATACACCCTGTCATGTCACATTGCAACACCTAATTCCACAAACATATGAACATTAAGATGCATCATACATATATACACCAACTGACTGTCACATTTGTTTTCAGTAATGAGGAATGCCTGTAGTAAAATGTATATTCTAAACACCATAACATTTGTACATATCTCAGATGCCTTAGTGGTTAAAGTCAGTGACTGTAGTGTTCATGGTCCCGGGTTCAAGGGCTGTAAATTTATTTTGAGAGCCAGAATAAGGGCTGTTGGATGCAGGTGGATTAAATCAGTTTTAAGTGGGTTTGCATGGGTTTGCGTGACGGTAAGCTGCACTTAAACACAGTTAAATGGATAAGCGCTTCACAGGTTTAACCTTTGCTTAATGTCGCGCAGACCACGGGCAAACCTGCTTACAACCACTTAAATGTACTTTATTCACACTTTCCATACTAGTTCCTACTCTGAGAGGTAAAATAATAACCCCTTCCAGGATTAGAACCCGCAACCATGTACACCATCCTCAGAGTAACCTATCACTAAGCTACTTAAGATGTACGTATGCCAGTTTTGTATTCAGACAGGTTAAAACACAAAAGGGAGGATTGTGTGGAAATAGGACAAACCACCATGTACCCAATGAAAGGTGTATGCTATATATAAATATATATATATATATATATATATATATATATAGAGAGAGAGAGAGAGAGATACAGAGAGATACATAGATACATGTCGATATATAGAGATATACATATATATGTAGATACATAGATAGGTTAAAAACATATGCACATCCATGGAGGTACAGATAAACCTATGCAATAATATATATTATATATCTATATCTATATACATATACATATGTATATACATACATATATATATATATATATATATATATATATATATATATATATATATATATATATATATATATTTATACATACATACATGTGTGTATACAGCATCTGAAGTGTTCATATCTGAGTATAACATGGACCATAGCAATCACACATTCTGCCCCCCCAAACAATATGAACATAACATTTGAAGAGTATATGCCAATACACTATTACAAATATGTTCTATGGACACAGTCACCAACACAACTACAATGACTGCAAATATAAGTTGGGAACTGCTGATTGAGGGCTCAGTGTCTGTTATTCTAAAAGTGTATTAGTTCTGGTTTAAGCACTTGGGCTTCAGGCCAGTTATCTTACATTAAGAAGGTTCGTGGTCTGCACTCTTGTGGGAGGAGAGGCTGGACTCTGCCCTTCTGAGCTGGGAATTTCTGATTAAAGGCTTATAGTGCCTGCATATTTGAACTGTTTCTTACTGAAATTGGTACACCTTGTTTGCTGTAGCATAGACTAGATCCAGGCCTGCTGAATCTAGCTTTGTTTGTATGCTTGTTGTTTGTTTGCTTGTTATTTCCCTGAAATGCTAATTCCACCTAAAACATGGCTTTTCAGCGCTTCTGTGGATCCCTAGTGATATCTGCATTGCTTACTGTACATATTTCCTTGTTTCACTTGAAAGAAAGTTACTGTTTTGTAATTTTTGCATTTAAGTTACCTGTAACACATTGCATTTAAGTTACCTGGCACTTGCTCAATAAAGCAATTATATAAGTCAGCACTAAAAAATTAAAAGCACTACACCCTCACAAACTCCCCTTGAGTACCTTGTTCCCCATTGGCCCTTTTTTCAATTATAAAGGAATTCCCAATACTATTCTAGCATGTCCAAAGGTCAGTTGTCAATCTCCTCTCCGGTCCAGCTGGTGAATCTGGGAATCTTGAGGCAATGTTACAACTGCCTCATGTACACAGACAACCCTCTCCTCCTCCCAACAAATTCCAACACATGTGAGAGATGCAACCATATAGCCAAACTGGAGGCTAAGCTCTCTCAACTCAGTACTGGCGTAACCAGTCAGGAGGAGAAGGAAACCACACTCACTACAATTCCAGTCTCACATAGACCTACCACGACAGCAAACCAAACACATAAACACACAAAAACATACTCTAAATAAAAATCTGCCTAAGCAGCACAGACCTCCAAAGCAGACACCCAAGCAACTGCTACCCCAAAATAAAACACGTGCAACACATAGCTCACAAAGCCATTGTGCCGAACAGTCACAGCCCTTAAGGCTAAACAACACACCTGATACACTTGTAATAGGTGACTCTATCGTCAGGCACACTAACTGGCTGAACAAGGAGAAGGTCATGGTGAGCTGCCTGTCGGGCGCTAGGGTCTGCCACATAACATAAGCACTCAGGTCACTCCAAGGCAAGTACAAATATGACTCGGTCATTGTCCATGCTGATGTGAATGACCTGAGATGTACTTCCCTGGACTACATGAAAAGAGACATACAGGAGCTCTCTGAGCATGTAGCCCAGGCCAGTATGACCCTGACCTTGAGTAGCATCTTACCCTCACCAAGAATGATGCCACAATATGAAGACAAAATGATCAATTTCAACAATTGGCTTAAGTATTGGTGTCATTCAAAGGGGATCCAATGCCTGTCAGCCTGGGATGACATGCTCGACAAGCCACGATGCTTCGCTAGGGACGGCTTGCACCTGTCACCCCTGGGCTTTTGGATATTGGCAAAGGCTCTTGCTACCCCATAGTGCCTTTTTAGGCAAGGCTCAAAAGACAAACCCACCTCCATAGGTATCACAAGGGATAAGAAACTAAGAGTAATGCTACTCAACACCAGAAGTCTAAACCTCAAGATGCATGCACTCGAAACTCTCCTTAGCATGGAGAACATCGATATCTGTGCAGTAACAGAAACCTGGTTCAAGGCTCCCAAGAGCACCCCAGCACTACCAGGTTATACCTCATACTATGCTTTTCGGCCCCAAAACTTGGACCGAACCACAAATGGAGGGGGAGTATCAATATTCGTCAAAGATACCCACACCTCCAGGTTGGTGGCACAGCATGAAGCATCAGAGACTATCCATGTGCAACTAACAGTGGGTAAAACTGCCTTCCAGTTTATAGTCTGCTACAGACCACCCTCCCAAACCCAGGAACCCCACTCGGCCTTCCTGAGAACATTGGAAAATATGAAGGTCTCTCCAAACACCATTATATTGGGCGACTTCAACTACCTAAACATAGACTGGGAGCAATACTCTAGCTCCAACACCCTAGCCCAAAGGTTCCTAGAATTTATAAATTCAAATGTATGAAACAACTTGTTACCACTCCCACAAGAGGGGAAAACATACTGGACCTGATCATCACCAACATGAAGACTCTATGCTCCAGACCAGAAGTGTAACCCTCATTGGTAAGATCAGACCATAAACTAATCTCACTGGATATTTACATCCCGACCCCACCCCCTGCCCAGAAAACCACAGTGAAAAACTTCTCTAAAGCAAATTTCACACTCCTCAAAACCAAGGTGGAATCCTTCAAAGCCCCCGAGCCTGTGGAAAATACGGCCCAGACCGCAGAATCCTTTATAAACGCATTCTATGAACACCTTCAGAAATGCATGGATCATGCAATCCCAAATAAAACCAAGACCCAATCCTCTAAAGGCAGACATCCTATCTGGTGGACTCCAGCCATAAAAAAACTATACAATAGAAGGAGGAAGCTCTACATTATAGAGCAAAATCCCAAAAAGGGAAGGCATCTCTGATCAGTATTAGCAAAAAACTATGGGCACTCATAAAATTGTCTAAGGCCAGCTTCGAGAGAAAAATTGCACAGGACACTAAGGATTATCACAAGGCTTTCTTTAGTTATGTTAGGAACCTGGGTGGGAATTCCCAGATATGCTCAGAATTAGTCCAAAATGACAAAAAATTCATCTAACCCACAGACATTGCCAACATCCTAGCTGACAGGTTCAGTGCAAACTCCCCCCCCTCCCCACCAAAAGGGCAAATATCTATCCCAGCAAAGTGCTGCCCCCCTGACATCTCTGATGCTCAGGTAAGAGCCGCCCTCTCCAAAGCAAAAAACACAGCATCAATGGGACCAGACGGTGTCCCGGGCTGCGTCCTACATGAACTCCAAGAAGAGCTAAACCCAAACATAAAACTACTGTTCAATCTCAGCCTTACTACAGGATATGTACCCAAAGAGTGGCGTACAGCAACAGTGGTCCCTCTCCACAAAGGTGGTGCCTCAACGGATCCTGGAAACTATCGCTCCATAAACCTGACTAGCTTGGTCTGCAAAGCTATGGAAAGGAACATCATGAACCATATAAATAAAGATATTGGGGACCTACAGACACTGGATCCTACCCAGTTCGGCTTTGTTAAGGGCAGATCCTGCCTCTTAAACCTGGTCAATTTCTTTGAAACAGTCACCAAGGCCATTGATGAGGGGAAGGTGGTCCACACAGCCTACCTGGACCTCGCAAAAGCCTTCGATACAATACCCCACTCGGGCATTATAGATAAGCTCACCAGCTTAAATATAAACCTCTATGTCACTAGATGGGTTGCAAACTGGCTCAAGGACAGAACCCACATGGTTAGAATTGCTGGAGCCATGTCAGACTCCAAACCAGTTACAAGTGGCGTCCCACAAGGCTCAGTCCTGGGACCTCTCTTGTTCGGTATATATTTCTCGGAGGTACAGGCCAACATGGAAGGACTGTGGCTGACCAAGTTCGCAGATGACTGCAATCTGGGTGCCATAATCGACTCTCCAGCCGATACAAGCATCCTCCAAAAGGGCCTCATAGAAGCAGACAACTGGTGCCAGAGCCATGGCCTCAAGCTAAATGCCAAAAAGTGTATAGTCATCCCCTTTGGCAAAGACAAAGTGCCCACAAATTACCACATAGGTGGTAATCCATTAAGTACAGAAGAAGTAATTAGGGACCTGGGGACCCAAGTTGATAGCAATCTCTCATTTGACAACCACGTGGCCAAAGTGGTTAGAAAAACATTTTATATAGCCCACCTAAACATGAAGGGATTCACATCTAGATCAGGGGAGGTCATCGTGCCTCTTTACTCATCCCTCATCAGGCCCATAATTGAGTACAATGCCCCTTTTGGGATGTACCTTACCAGACACCTGCAGCAACTGGAAAGACCCCAAAAGTACCTCACCAAGAGGATCAAAGGGCTCAAACAGATGCCATATGCTGCCTGGTTAAAGAAACTCCAGCTCTACTCAGTGGCATACCGCCTGCTCAAAGGCGATCTGTGCCTGACGTAAAAAGCCATGTCCAACCAGGAATTAATGGACATGCTGCACCTCAGAAAATCCAAATCCCATCGAGCTACGAGAGACTTGAACCTCAGCACTGAAATAAATAGGACATGCTGGAGGGACAGATTCATAACACAGAGGCTCCCTTCACTCTGGAATAAAATCCCAGTCCAGGTTAGGCAGAGTCCCTCATTGACTCTCTTCAAGAGGAATCTTGATGAGTGGATGGGAGATCGTAGGTTTACCCCGGGTATCACTTCTGTGTCACTGTTAGACAGAGGCACAGTATACTAACTTCGAAAAAGGGCAGAGCAAAATTAATTTAAAATGGGTGGCGAAAGCCAAACACACTCTGGCTAGGCTTATAAATGCCCTAGGGCAGATAGCTTAGTATGAACCTATGAACCTAAATATCCATGACAGAAATACACAGACAGCTTTCATTTAGCAAAACTTTATTACATTCCGATGTATTACCAAACGGATTCAAGGACTAACAGTACCTGCATGCTATACAGGAAACATTTAACAGTGCCTTAATGAATCAGCCTGCATTTACCATAGTGTTAGTCCACTAAGGGATAGGTGTTCACATAGGGAAAGAACCCCCACACACATATAGAAGATGTATAAAAGCTGTTCCTACACACCTGCATCTGCTATGTACACCCACAAACATCTCCCCTACACCCAAACTAATTACAACAATACATGCTGTCATACCATTACCAATTATTCACCCACTGTACGACATCTGTTGAAACCTTAAAATACCTGGACACAGACACACTAATATGGCCCTATGTGAAATAGTTGCTGTTATACAATGGAACAGCTGCTGATGTTACAGGGTTTGTTTGAACTATTCCTGTTTCAGAGGGTTGAAAAGTAATTACACCAGGAAGTGTTACCGATTACTGATTATCAGCACAGTATGATACACATTAACACCAAACTAAAGATGTCTGGTAAGCACACTGTAAACCCCCTAACATTATATGCATAGCCATGCAGCCTTGAGCTGGTCAAACAACCTGGCCAGACTGAAACATATGCAGAAGTATTAGGCACAGACAAACCCTGCACAAGTAGCAATGTTCAGAAATATAACAGCAGTACTCACATTTAGACCAAATCCTCTAGGCATTACACACAATATATTAGTGTTTGTCTCCATACAGCTGTTGCAATAGATTTCAAACAGCACTTTCAGGCTGTCTTCCTCACAAGTAAGGCAAAGGAACAATGCCCAAGTGGAGTACTCAATTATACTCCACTGTTGCCATGGTATTGGCTAAGGCAGTAGCTTCACAGCTGATGTGCATGTAATTAACTACTTAGGAACATCAATTGGTTATCAGGATAGCACAAGTTACTGATCTCTAACTATAAATGGATGCCTTGTCACACATTCAAACCATCTATATCTACCTGTAGAACAGTACAAAATACTGAAACACAAACCAAAAACGAGTAATATACCAGTCAACAACACCTCCAATTACTAAGAAGGTATGTGTAACATTTAGTATGTCTGTGTATGTAGTACCTGTTCTGTAAGAATTACAGTGTAATCAATGCATATAGTGGAAATTGCTATCTTGTAGTGATGTATTGTTGAGCAGTAGTAATGCTTGTGGTATTCTACGTGTGTACTGCTGTAGGTCACAAGGCAAACTCCTCATACACCACAAGGGATGATATATATGGGCTTGGAACTCACCAATTCTCTTCCAGCCACTGTCAGTGTCAGGGTTGGTCCAACAAGTATGTGCTATAACAGGGGGATAGTATATGTTGATATATTGTAACAGTAGACATATGTGTGGGTGTATAAGTAAGATGAACATCTCAAAGGTTGGCTTACTGTGCAAATATGGTTTGCATTGTGGGATATTGTTCCAATAACTGTGTAATGTACAGTATTTTAGGCAGATCTGTATTCCATTTTACATAGCATTTCTGGTATGTTATGCAAACATTAGTTATGTCTATTGGCAATTACAATACTGAATAACAGGATACATATGACTTGTATTCATCTGACAGTTTAGCAGCATGATAGCAAAGATAATTGGAAGAGCTAGGTAACTATCCATGCACATAACACATGTAATATCCACCTCTCTAGTATCGTTTGCAAGCAATAACAGCTGTGCATGTGTACATGTTATGCAAATGTGTAGTGACCCTTGTTACAGGGCTGGGCCAAATGGCTATGTGCACACTTACATAGAGTGGATATTGAGAGCAGAGACACACTAGTTGAACCTTCAGGTTTGTGTAGCCTAACCTCTTATTGCCAACCTAACAGCCACTTGCAAATACTGTAAGGTAATGCACAGTACTGGTAATGAAACAGGTTGCATATCATCTTTAACTCCAGTGTAACATCCGCTGTAGGAGTGTAAGATGTAGGAGACTGCTGCCCATGTGTAATAGCTGCTTCATAGGTGATGGCTTACACTATTTGATTATATCCTGACCATGCTGATAATGGCAGCAGAGTCTATTGATACATGACTCTGTTTGGGGAGTGGATGTCTGTGCCCAATAGAGCTCATCGTTCTGGTGGATATGTGAGTATATACCAAGAAAAGGAAACAGACCTGTAGACACTTGCATCATCTGTAATCAGCTATCAGGATATGATGTGCTCCTCTGAGGAGGACTGCTGCTAAAGGTAGCTACTATGTTTCTGTAATAGCCAGTGTTGTCACGTCCATAACTCAAGTAATTACTTGTGAGCATCACTGTCTAAAACATCTTCATAAGCAATAAGTACACTAAATACAGTACTTGGTACCTGTAGTACAGAATGCTCATACAGGCATGTCCACTAGTCAGCTACTGGTGTTTACTAATGTCAGCTTTGTGTATGTGGCCATCCTGGGGGAATGTAATCTCTATGTCATGTACACTGCCAAACCCACCTAACACCACACCCCACACATTGTCTGGGATGCAGCTACAGGGGTAAGCTGCAAGGCAGTCCAGTCTACAGCCATGACTGGACTGGATAGTCATGAGGTGTAGGTTAACACATGCATCTCATCATCACAACCAACACATACCCTTACCAGAACACAGTAAGGACACCCACACCACATACTACCAGAAATCACACACATTCACAGAGGCTTCTAAGTATCTGGTCAAGCAAGTGACCTCCCAAGCTGGAATAGACAGACAACAAAATACACAAACTGTATGACATAGTTTGCGTAATTGTGCCACACCTCAGAACATGTGGCCGGAAACATGCCCAACAGTACTTATTTGTGAATGCAAACTCTAGCACTATGTTACACACCAAGCTATACGAGGGCAAACATACTGTCAGTTGCCTGTCTGCCATGATTAGCCACATATCCATACACTCAGACCATCTTTTGAACTATACACATGGCCCTGGCATATTCCATGTTGTTGTGCAGGACCTGTGATGCAGTAGCATGGACTGCATGGAAACACACATATAGGAACTCTCAGGTCTTGTAGCCCATGCAGGTATGTCCCAAGGCCTGGGTAGCATTCTGCCATTGGCCAGAATGATACTGCAGTACAGGGACAAAAGGATAGTATTCCACAATTGTCTAATGTACTGGTGCAATGCAAAGGGTATCCAGCATCTGTCTGCCTGGGATAACATGGTTGACAGACCATGATGCTTTGCCAGACAGGGCCTGCACCTGTCACCTCTGGGAATCTGGATACTGGCTAGGGCTCATGCTTCCCCTATTGTACCTTCATCATGCAAAGTTCAAGTGGAAGTCCACTGCTGTAACAAGGACAGCCAAGCAATAAGCTGTGGGTCTCGCTACTCAATGATACATTTCAGAAACTCAATATGGACTCACTTATGTCAATCCTTAACATGGAGAACATATCTGTGCAGTGACTGTGATATGGTTCAACACTTCGGAAAGCACACCTGCATGACCATGTTATAACACATACCTCACCTCTTGCCCATTATCCTTTATTGAAACACATGGGCCACAGGTGTGTCCATATTCCTGAAGGATATGTACACCCCCATGCTAGTTGCACTTGCATAACTTCAGATGCATTATGCTGAGCAACTACCTTTGTGCCAAAGTGGAATCCAAATTGCACCTTGCGACAGATCACCCACCATGCCTCAGAATTCCCAACAGTCATATTGTGCTGTAATGGGGAATATTAGGTTTGAGACAGAAAACCATAATAATGGCTACTCTCAACTATTCCATTATGAACTGGGAAGACCCCTCATGTACCAACACCTGCACTCAATGCATGTTGAATTTCATCAACCCCAGTGACCTGGATCACCATAGTCACACAAACAGGGCTAACAGTATGCTACACATAGTCAGTCTCCAAAGCCAATGTTATGCTTCTTAAGAGCGAAGTGGTGACTGTTGTAGCACCCATGCAGATGGACAATGCATGTGCAAATGCTGAATCCTATATGAATGAACTTTAAGCACTCACATAAGTGCAGTGATTGTGCCATTGAAACAGAGCCAATATTCAACCAAACACAAACAAGAAGGCAAACTGGTGGTACCCTGCCTTAAAGTGTACCACAGAAGGTAGTAACTGTTGCAAGAGTGAACACACATGAGTGGAGGTGATCCCTGGTCAGCCTCAGTAAGATGCAGATACACCATATAAAACCACACAAAGCTACTGTGAAACTAGTCAGCCACATATTATGAGGCCAACCACAGAGCATTCTATAGCTGTGTCATGAATTGTAATGGCAACAACAAGACCTGCCATGATTCACAGCATTATGGCTTAGGAAGTACTGCACCTACAAAAATAGCACCTGTTCATCCAGATAGGGTCTTGGAGAACCTAAACCCACTCCCACCTCCCCCCCCAACAGGTACACATATTTATATATCCATGTACACTACAGAGCCCCTGTAATAACAACTATGCAGGTACAAGCTGCACTGTCTAAAGCCATACATACATCTTTCATGGGACCTGTCAACATCCCAGGGTGTATCCTACAGAAATGTCAGAACAATTTGCTCTACCCATACACATCATGTTCAATCATAGCTTCATGTCAGGCTGTGTACACACTGAATGGTGCACAGCAACAGTTATCACACCCCACAAAGGGTGAGACACCACTGATAATGGGAAATAGTGCACTACTACCCTGCTGAGTCTGGTCTGTAAGGCCATGAGCCGTGATCAACTTATTTGATGTAGTCAGTACAGATGTAGATGACAGTAAGGTTGATTCACACAACATATCATGACCTTGTCAGGTTTTAGGACACCATCACCCATACTGTGTTCCAGCTACACTCAGTAAACTAGGTGCATATTCCTATGTCACAGGAGTGGTTGGCAACTGGACTGCTGGCAGAACCAACACTACAGAAGGTATCTGACTAATACACACACATCAAACCAGTGCCAGCTGCAGTAATACAGGGTTAATTCCTGGTACTCCCCCTCTTTGTTATCTATACCACACAGGCTAACACAGAAGGCATCTGCCTATTGATGTTTGCAAATGACTATGACCTAGGAGCAATAGTTGACTCAATGTGTGCTGTGGTCTACATGCATTAGGGCCTTTGTGGGTTGATGTGTGGTGCGTGATGTATGGCCACAATCTGACTGCTAAGTATTGCATTGTCATCCCCTATGTTAAAAACCCTGTACCCATGAACTACCACCTAGGCATCAGTCAACATAATGGAAACTGTGTGTGTATGGGATGCAGCTGGACAGTAGTCTTTCCTTTGATAGTTACTTCACCATACCAGACAGGTAGTCGTACATGGCACCCCTAATCATGACAGGGTGCCATCCATGAATATAGAGATCATTGTTCAGCCATACTCAACACTCAGCTGACCCATAATAGATCACATATCGCCTTTAAGGGTTATTGGCCATGTTCAGATGGCCTACACTGGCCTTCCCAATCTCTAGCTCCACTATGTAGCATGATGCCTACTCTGAATAAAGCCATGTACAACCCAGAGGTGTTGGACATGCTACACTTACACATCCTGATTTCAAATAAACACATACTTCATGGACATCCACCTTTCTAGTACAAGGATCACAACATGCCTGACAGATCTCTGTCCCATACACTTTACATACTCCTGCCATACTATGCATCCCTATCCAGCGAAGCTGCACATTGCCCCTCTTTGTGACATGGTGTGAGGACTGCATGGCAAATATATCAGTAACCCTGTGGATCAGTTCTGTGGCACTGCTTGAACTGGCCACTGAGTCTTTCCTGTCTGTTGGCTTCAGCTAGGTAACCTTTCTGCCTAGGCTGATAAATGGCTCAGGGCATATAGCCTACTAGTTCACTATGACCATACATGCTATAGTTGATATCCAACCCTGCAAATACCATCAGGCTAGCCATTGTCCCATGTGTTTCACATGTGCAACATGGGTAATACATGGCAGGATGCTAAACAGCTGTACAGTGCTACGTAGATGTATATGGCAAAACACATACATGTAAAACTTTCTGTGAGCAAGTCTGCAGGTTCACAGGTCATTTCCCTTAAGGCTGTGTATGACTATATATGTGACATATACACAGAATTAAGGTATATTGCATTAATGTGAACACATTCAGGCATGTGCTGATAGGTAAAGGCACCAGTATAGGCAAACAGATATACCCACATCAAGATATCCGCATGGAGTATGAACAATGCCATCACTTGACACACACATATATGGTGATAACATCAAATCACCAGTAAGTGTCAAATGTGTGTGAGTTAAACATGTCAGTGGTGTTAGTGTCATGTAGATTTGCAAAGACATATTTGTAATCCTAATAAATGTGATACACATGTATGTTCAGCTGTACTTCTGTACTTCTCTGTGAGTTACTGTGACCTGTCTCCATCGTTATGTCTTCCAGGTATGCCGTGTGCCAGGCTGCCACCATACACCCGCTTGGAGGATGAGGTCCTCATCCCATACCTCCTCGACAACCATGTAACACTCTTCAGCCATGTGCCACAGGATGTACAGCAGTGGGATGCCCAGTGGGAGGAACTCAGCAGGAGGGTAAATGATGCTGGTGGCCACAATTGCACCTATCAGCAGGTGCACTGACACTGCACGGACCTCATAAGATGGTCAAAACAACGTGCTAATGCAATCACCAGGGAACAAGGTGCAACAGGTGGAGGGCCACTCACCCAGCCCCCACTCACACATACCGAGGAGCTACTGGCCAACCTGGGGACACCTAAAGACCTCCATCCCAATGCTTTAGTTGGTATTGTGAAGGTGGGTGTCTGTAAACCACCAAGCCTGGAGTTGCCTGGTAAGTCACTACTGCACATATAACACAACTATATTTCATATAGTTACATGTGTTATTGTACAATATGTAATGTAACATTAAATGCAAGGCATGTATGCACACATACCACATACTATAGTCTGCTACTCTATGTATGCACAGATGTGCATACTCCATAGTATAATCTATTGCACTGGCTTATGTGCTAACATGGATATTGCACCCTGTAGCTATCACACAGGTGTGGATAATGATCTTACTGCTGTGACACTCCTATTTAGGTACCTCTGGCATTTTGCAGTGACACCAGCCTGTTGCAGGTGAGATTGTTATTTACCAGGCTTGATAATGCACAGATCATATTCATTGAATGCTATCTGCCATGTGGCCATTAAACACACGTACACATAATGTATTGTGATCCTGTTAACATACACTGGTCAGACCTGCAATGCATCACAGTGGTTACCCATGTGGAATGATTGAAGACTATATGAAATACCTACACTAAACCTTACAAACTGTCATTGCCAGATGTGTGGACAGCTGTGAATACAATGGTGGAGGTGTGGTTCACTGTAGGGACAGGTACTACAGATCAGCTTTACACATGTGGGGAATACAAACAGTACTATACAGAGAGCATATGTGTGCACACACTCTAAATATGTTGGAGCTGGAGTATGACCAGCCCACAGGATTCACCCTTGTGGATTATACCCATGCTATGAATGTCACACAATGTCATGTGCTATCTGACATGTCCATAACATGTAGTGGGCTGACTGCAACACTGCTCAACTATCCTGCAAAACATGATATCTCATAACCCAAACATACCACCCTTTGTCTGCATAACCCTGTCCTCAGTGGAGCATATGACATCTATGGGTGTATGTCGTATGGGATAACACTGACATGTGACATAGATGCCCATCACAACCATTGGTCAAAACATGTGTACACATGGCCATGGAGGATGGCCAGAGACATGAAGCAACACACACAGTAGAAATTATGTACATGTGTGTATAACCTGTTGTACATTGGCTCGGCACAATACAACTATGGCTTTTGTGTAATGGTGATATTGCAGATGTGAAACACTAAACATCATACAGGTCTGTGTACACCTTGTGTAGGCATGATATCAAAACCACCCCATAACATGTCTTGAACATCTTGAGTGTGTCATGACATGAAAGCATTCACCTGTACAGTATCCAAATACATACATGTGTTGCACAACATACACATACAACCACAGCAAGCCACAGATACATTACATTCATCTTGCTGGTGTCAGACATCATTGTCATGTTTGCTCCTCATGTGTGTGAGGTACAGAGATGGCATGTGGGACATGGAGTACTACTAAGTTAGCCATGTCTGGGCATAGTTGCCAGGCATCAGTAATATGGTTGCAGGGGAGTCATCTGTATACCCTACAGTGACCTGTGTCACACATTCCACATTAGGGTTTAGTGTGTATACAGCTCAGTGACGTGGGTCACATTCCACATTAGATATGTATTGTATCTGAACACAGTCATGACTATGAACTGTGTCTGTAACTCACACTGTATAGCAATAGTGAAGCCACATGATGCCCTGCAATGGCTATGCACATCATATTTGCAGGGTGGACTGACAACATTGCGTCAGCTGAAGGTCCATGTTAGTATAACACGTCCCTGCATTGGGACACCATTACCCTACTGTATATTTGAAAGGACATAATTGTGTTACACATGTATGCATGTCATTCAACACGTCAGCAGAAGACATGTCATACTACATGTGATTGGCAAGGTCATATGCCACACATCAGGCTGGCGTACTGTTAACCTGTGCTGGTCTGTGGCACCATTGCAAAGTAGGGACAGCCATGTCAAACATGTGTGTACAGCCACATGCACACTGTTTGTAGACTCAGCTCAGGGGTAGGCAGAATAATGTTGAACAGGCATGGACTGCTTTGGGGGAGATATGCAAGCTAGGGCCCAGGCAAACATAGTATTCACTCTACATACCCTTCTGCACATGTCCTCCTCACACATAGGGGCAGTGGCCAACACAAAGCATCAGTGGCAGATGTACAAAGGTCAGCGAAGGTCTGTTAACATGTGGGGTATGTTGCACAAAACATGGCAGTGTGGTGCAACGGTGCATAGTGCATGCATTGTGTTGCAGGTATGGGGCATAAGCAACTAACACAAATGGTGCAACACAGGGATGTATGCTAACTACTACTATAAATGTGTAAGGTGCATGCCTTCTGCTATAACACATGCATGCTGTTGTGTGCAACTCAGGGATGTATAACTACCACTATAATTGTCTAAGCTGAATGCCATATCACATGCATGTTGCATGCTATTGGGTGCCATGGCATGTGTCTGTCTGTGTGCATGTGTGTGTGTGTGTGTGTGTGTGTGTGTGTGTGTGTGTGTGTGCATGTGTGTGTGTGTGTGTGTGTCTGTCTGTGTCTGTGTGTCTGTCTGTGTGTGTGTGTCTGTCTGTGTGTGTGTGTGTGTGTGTGTGTGTGTGTGTGTGTGTGTGTGTGTGTGTGTGTGTGTGTGTCTGTGTGTGTGCTGTGCTGTATAACTTGTAATGTACAGTTCTTGTCTGCCCCCACAGTTGTTGATGTAGGTGCGTTCCACCTGATGTTAGTGTCCCCACAGACTCTAGCAGTGATGATGAAAGTATGATTGAGGCAGAGGAAGGGTTATCAGGGTCTGAATCTGTGCTATTGGTTGCCATTCCACCTGTATCCCCCTCATCCCCACACACAGTTGTCCTGCCTACACATACCCCATCACCAGTGGCCATAGAGGAAGGACAGTTGGTGGATGGTAGCATGGAACAGGGAAGTGTGGAGACTATGGAAGGTGTGCCTGCACACCATGATCCCAGCCAACTGACTGGTGATGTCCCACACAGGCATGTGCCCAGTGTTGCTCGCAGGAGGACCACTGGCCAACATGCCACTGCAAGACAAAGCACATCAGCTGGTGTCACCAGATGCATGTTTCAGGCTGTAATGGAGGCACAGGCACATGCTGAATGGCAAAACAGAGAAAGTCTGAGGCTTCAGAGGGCTGCTGTCCATTCTTTAACTGACAACGTTCAGGCAATTGCAAATGCTCACCATCATCTTGCAGATGTCTTGGATAGACGATTGGGTAACATGGTGGGAGTCCTTGACCATGGCATGTCAATCCTCGAGCGTGGAATGTCTGTGCTGGAACATCTGGTGGGAGTGAGGTGTCGGGTACATGTATGTAGGCCAGCTGCATCATCTGTTGAAGGTCTACGTGAACATGCTACTTCACATGCCCACTCTCATAATGGCGGTAGCAGCAGCAGTGCAGCTGGTGCTGCGCTGTCCACACCAGGACACAGCAGGCCATGTGCACATAGTCCTGGATGGTCCCAACAGGGACACAGTTCCAGTAGAAGTGTCATCAGACAGTACCCAATCTGGACCTCTGCCTGGTAGTGCCCATGCAACCCCTGGCAGGCGCAGGTCACGTGGCCGTCGCCAGACACCATGAACTGTGGAACCTGCCCTGTACAGTCTGCAGCTGTCAATAATAACCCAATGTAGGCCAGCCACATGCCAGACCTGTGTGCATACATACACACACACACACAAACCAGAAACAAATGTAGGGCACCTCAACACACACACGTATAACATCCACACACGCCCAATGATATCAAAGGCCCTAACCCACACACATGATGTCATCCAATGGTGCAGCCTAGGCCTCTGGCAAACATTATCACCCTGTGCATATGATGATGCCTGTGCTGCATCCCTGTCATCCACATCATCGGTGCAGGGACATGCTCATATGGTCTGATGCACAGGGTGAACATATTAGGAAGACAATTGTAGATTAATATTGTTGAGTAGTGTTTGACAGGCAACGGACATACCATGTAGTACAGTTTTAGAATACATTTGGTATGTTTGACAGTATGTATCATGTGTAACAGTAACTGCATGTTGATCTTGATGTTCTGCCTTCCTCTTTCAGGTGTAATTGCATATGCCGGGGAATATCAATGTTTGCGGTTAGTGCCCCATATGGAAATGTTGACTACTCACAGGTCTGTATGACAATACCTGCATTCACTTTGTAGCTTCCACATCGCAGTTTTAATCTCCACAAGTTTCAATTATGTTTACTGATCCAATGATCCAAGAGCATGATAGCTGTGTAGTAAGCTACTTTGTTCAGAGCTATCACATCCATAGTGGGTGACATCACAGGTATAGTTACCTGGCTTTTACGCTTGTCATCTGCTATACCACTCTTTTATCTCATCCCCGCTCCAGGTAACTATACCTGTGATGTCACAGGTATAGTTACCACTCTTTTATCTCATCCCCGCTCCAGGTAACTATACCTGTGACATCACAGATATAGTTACCTGGAGCGGGGATGAGATAAAAGAGTGGTATAGCAGATGACAAGCGTAAAAGCCAGTGGAAAAAGTGACTTTGCATTGGGAAGCAGTAATACCCGCTCTAATGCCAGGATGCAAACACAGACACACCCAGGGATTCACAGACACAGTAACACACCCACACACTCAGGGATTCACAGACAGTAACACACACACACACACACACACACACACACACACACACACACACACACACACACACACACACACAGTTGCCAGTGTTGGGATGAGAACCCCTGCCTATGTGCAAATCATCATTATAGTACTACGCAATTACAAGACATGCCACAGAGATTACACATGTACAGGTAGTCAGAATGGCCTAAGATCGAGGACATCAACAGGGATACTAGATTGCAGTGAGTGAATGTGGGGTGGGGGGGTTTATCATTCGGCTATGTAACAACAAGCCTCACCCCAGGGTGCACATGTTTACACGTGGTTAGAATGCCCTTTTAAGATTGATGACATCAACAGGAATACTAGATTGCATTAAGTGGATGGGGGAGGGGGCCTTAACATTTCACTATGGTAAAATACAGCCTCACACCAGGGACTGGACAGCCATACATACACAAACACACACACACACACACACACACACACACACACACACACACACACACACACACACACACACACACTGTGGCATTCACAAAGATATACACCTATGTCACACACATACAGACACTTGAAATGTGTGAGAGTCAACCACCTGCCTATGCCTTTCTTTCTACACTTCACTCTGTACTGATGTCTACCACAGTGTTCAGGAGAATGAAAAACATTTGGGATATATTCCCCACCATGCGTGACAGACATGGGCAAACACACACCCACATGTGCCAGTACTGTGAGTCAAACACCTGCCTTTCTCATGATAGGTATTACAGAGTTACAGCACTATTGCACATACTACAAAGTGTACTGACTCTTTCCTTTGCCACCTATGCTGATATATGCACAATATATGCACAGGGGAGGTGTTACTGTTACATGTGTCAAGAGGTTTTTCTTCAGTGTCACCCTCACTGCATTCTACATTGTCTGTCTTCCACTTCAATTAACAGAACCATAGCATAGCAGTTACACAGGTTATTGTAGGAATGGTTGTAACACACATGTGAGCTGTCCTCACTAATCATTCATCTACAAAGTAACCCCACCACTTAGTAGTCATGTGCAAACATCTGTCCATACCTGAAGTACAGTTTACTGTACTTTGAGCATATCACCATATACTGTTGGCAATGTTGAGGATGCATTGCAACAGCATGATGTACTAAGACAACAGTCACCTTCAAACATCAGACACTGCACATGCATGGAATCTAAACACACATCAATACATGTACACATGTGCAGTCTCCATCAGTAAGTGGACAAGCAGGTCAAGAGGATACATTCCACACCTTCCCCACACCATGTGTGAAACCTAACTGAGCATTACACCATAATGGCTGTTGTATTCATGTACTGGTAGGACACACAACCACCTTCACTGAGTAGCCAAGTGTACATTCATGCCAACAGCACATATCAGCAAGACACACACAGCAATATTCCATGTCATGATCCCACAAACTGTTACTTGACAGTTCTACGGTGAAGCCAGGTCACTCTAATGGTCAACAGTGAGCACTTCATATATGCCACACACACACACCTCATGATTACTGGTAGAGTGCCAGCAATGTGCTCTGTTTGAGCTAGGCATTACACTCATTCAAGCATGTGCGAGGTCTGTGGCTTGTAAACATCTCATCCCAACACATTCTGGCTATTGTAGTAATAAGGTTAATGTCCAGACAACACACAGCATGCATGGCTTGCAATTGTTGACATGGGGTATATGTAGGCGCTGTGGGCACACATGGCTGTACATGTCATGGACATATCATTTGTAACTACTCAGGAACATACAGAGCATAGCTGTATTTCCCTGAGTCTGTCAATACAGGCCATGTGTGTCGGTCCTATGATCCTGTTATTTGGCTATGTTTGTAGGCATTGCATTAGGTGGATATGTCTAATGACATACATGCCACATGGGTTGTTGCATGATATGATGGGTGTCATGGGTGACCAGTAGAGAGGAAATATTACCTCTGTCAACATAGATATCAAACCTTATGTACTGTTATCATTCAGCAGCCATGGACCTATCTGCCATGTGCATGTGTGTAATGAATGTAGCCACCTGTATGTAGAAAGGACAACAACAGCTATAGTATTTTCATATTGTATGAGTGTAGGATGTACATATCCAGAGAAGGTACATTTAGGTCATATCCAACCATGAGGGTGTTGTTTACTGGTGTACAGCAACAGTTGACTGTGTTAATGCTGACAACATCCGAGGGACCCTGGTATGTGTACAACTGACCTGGTTACAAACAGTGGTATAATTGCATTGCATAACACATTATGCAACTGTGGTAGTACATGGGTACTTTGCACAGTTGATGTAGGGCTAGGTACAGTCCACCAATCGAAGGTCATTTGGTGTTCTACCATTCTGTGTCATAACACATGTATGGATGTGTGTTGGTAGTCTGAGGACATGGTGGTGGATGTATGAGAATACACCCTAGAATGCAGCTTTTGCCATGGTCACCTGTACCTGACTCATCTGTGATGACATGTTGGAGTAGTGGTCTTTACTTGTGAGTAGCCTTTATGAATATGTGGACACCACCACCTGGAATGTACCAGTGTTATGGCCCACATATCTGGATCTGAGTTATAGGGTGGTAGTGCAATTGTGCACTACAGAGTCTTCAGCCAAGTGTTCCTCACTGCACAGATGTCAGTATTCCTCATTGTAGGTTCTACATTGAGCAAAGGGATTACAAAAGCCACACATCTAGCACTGGTTAGCATAAGCATCCAATGCAATTGTCTTGTAGGTGTCAGGGTGTTACTTCTGTGTTTAGGATGTTTGCCTTGGAATGCCACTATATGGGTAAATGCAACCTAGGTTTTATCCACACTCCCATGAATCATGGATGCATGTGCTGTGTGACAAAGGCTTGTCTTTCTGTCATGACATCCCAGAATGACAGACATTGGACAACCTCATAATTACAACAGGACATCGGCTCATTGTTTTGGCCAAACAGTTGCCACTCGTACCATGACATCACTGTGAGTGGCAGTAATGTGGTTGGTTTCAAATGCTACATCTAAGATGACGGACACCAGCAGATGTTGTGTATATGACCAATGTCAGTGGTCCTGCTAATAATGACAACTACTAACACAGCTGGGAGAGGTCATCTTGACACCTACACCTCAGTACCATTAGACAATGGGGCTCACATATTATGCTTGCACATGCCACTGTTCCAAGTATAATGCCACTGTCCACAACCTGCTATCAATGTATGCCTTTCAGGGCAGCAATGTGTGTGACACATGCTGTAGTTAGCATCCACCTGTGTGTCCCAGTTAACCTGTCTGTCACTTCCACACATGCATGATTGTGTATACTTCACATATATATATGTCAGTACTCCATGTACATGTATGCATGTGTATCACACAGCACAGACACAGATATATCATTTACGGGCCACATACAGGTATCTGGTAGTAAACCTGTATGATGTCCATATATACTGACAGCTAAGATATACATAGCTGTAAACCTGTGTGTTTACAATGGGGATCCATTACAATGTGTTCTGTACATGTAAGTGTATGAGCATGCACACTGTGGCCTTCCGTGGTTAGAATCGGAGTGCATCCCAAACAGCCCTGTGCTACTGAGTGTATGAGTGTACCCACTGCCTCCTTGTGTAATTTGAGTCAGTGCATCTGAACAAGCCCTTTGTTTCTAAGTGTATGAGCATGCCCAGTATAACCTTGTGTAGTTGTAGTCATAGTGCATCCCAAATGGCCCTGTGCTACTAAGTGTATGAGCATGCCCACTGTCACCTTGTATAATTGGAGTCAATGCATCCAAACAAGTCCTGTGATTCTGTGTGTATGAGCATGACCACTGTAACCCTGTTTAGTGATAGTAGTTGTCCATTCCACAGATGGGCATACACCAGTTCAGGGCTTGTTGTGCTACTATACCTCTCAGGCCTACTTATGTCTTACCTGCAGATGATGTGTTATGTTTGTGCATACAGGTTGTAATGGACTCCTACTTTAAACACACAGGTTTACAGCTATGTACATCTTAACTGTCAGTATCCCTGTTGTTGTCCTCACTCTTAGAAGGGCATTCTGACTGCCTTGAAATGTGTAATCTCTGTGGTGTGTCTCCTAACTGCGTAGCACTGTAATAGTGGTCTGTAGATAGGCAGGAGTTCTGATCCCAACACTGGCAACTGTGTGTGTGTGTGTGTGTGTGTGTGTGTGTGTGTGTGTGTGTGTGTGTGTGTGTGTGTGTGTGTGTGTGTGTCAGCAAATGGCTGAGTGTGGTTGTGTGTGTGTATTTGTGTCTGCATCCTGTCATGACAGTGAGGTTTGCTGCTTTCCAAAGAGAAACCACCTTTTGCACTGGCCTTTATCCTTGTCATCTGCTAAACCACCCTTTTCCCCCCACCCCACTGCAAGTAATCAGTCCTGTGATATCACCCAGCTCAGAAGCAGAGTCAGAGTAAGTGTAATTGTATGGTGTCTGTGGCACATACCCCAACTGCATACCACTCTACTAGTTACCTATACATAGGCAAGACGGGTATGCACAATACTGGCAATTGTGTGCGTTTGTGTGTGTGTGTGTGACTACCCTGTAGCCAGGCATACATATATGTTATGTCTTTTAACATGCTGCACACCATGGTAGTTATCTGTGGTGAGTGGAGTCTACAAATTATTACATAGTTAGGAAAGAAAAGAATAGACAGTCAAGAACGACTACAGTTGGGTATGATGTTTTCCTGTGCCACTGTCGAGCAGTGACACAGAAGTCGTCATTGGGGTGTATGTCCATACCCGTCATTCCCCCACCCAAACTCAACAATCCTCGGGGTATATTTCCTTAGCCATCATTTCCCACCCCAAACTCCACATACACAACAACCATCCCTTCTCTGGTGAACTGATTATGATTTAAATGTTATAAAACAAGAGATGCCTCTGTTTCGTGTAGACGTCAGTTCCTTTGGATCCCTTCTGTGTCACAAAGGGTGTTCTATATATATATATATATATATATATATATATATATATATATATATATATATATATATATATATGGCTATAGCTGTGTCTGTGTATATGCGTATATAAATATGTGTGTACACATCCCGTAGGTGCATATATGTATTTAGTTATGACAGTTGTACAGATGTAGACTTGTCTATGTTGTTTCACAGAGTACAGTACATTCAAGGTACATATGCAGACAAAGTGACTGTCCCATTTGTTTTCAGTACTGTGGAATACCTGTAGTAAGATGTGTATTATAAAAACCACAAAGCATGTATACAGCCCCAATGGCTTAGTGGTAAGCCCAGTGATCTCAGTGTGCATGGTCCAGTGCTCAAAACCTGCAAGGCTTGTTGATAATTCATTTAGGACTGAATAAGACACTTTTATGTTGGTGTAAATGTGTTTTCGCGACTGTAAGCAGTGGGTACACACAGGTACAAGACATGTACAACTCGCAGTACACTAGAAATGCCCTTCTTTGGCAATCCTGCTGATGTCACCCACCTAGAAACGCACCTCTGGGACTGCTGTTACCCAGTAATCTCTGTAGTGCATCCTGTAACTATGTAATGCTGTAGTATGGTAAACTAGTTTGGGAGGTGTTCTAATCCCAGACATGCTAACTGTGCATGTCTGCCTGTCTGCCAGAAAAAGGAACAATGCTTTTTAGAGTACGCACACTCCTTACGATTCACATACTCACCTTTGGCATTCCTGCTGATGTCACCCACATAGGAATACACCTCTGTGAGTGCTATAACCCAGTAATCTCTGTAGCATGTCCTGTAACTGTGTAATGCTGTAGTATGATATACTAGTTTGGTAGATGTTCAAATCCCAGACATGTTAACTGTGTGTCTGTCTGCCTGAGAAGCGAACAATGCTTTTTAGAGTACGCACACTCCTTATGATTCACATACTCACCTTTGGCAACCCTGCTGATGTCACCCACCTAGAAATACACCTCTGGGACTGCTGTAACCCAGTAATCCCTGAAGCGTGTCCTGTAACTGCGTACCGCTGGAGTGTGATTTAAAACTGTGGTAGGGATCCATCCACAATCATGCCAGTTATGTATGTTTTCTGTGTGTTTCAATGTCTGTGTAGGGAACAATGCATTATACCCTACTCACTTGCAGGACATTTACAATGCCCTACTTTGGTACTCCTGCTTATGGCATACCCTGTAAAATACACTTCTGGGAATCAAGTTCCCTGGTAATCCTCGGGTTGTGTCCTGTAACATTTCCATTCAGTAGTGCGATATAGATCTTGGTCATGGGTTCTATACCCACACATGTCAGTTGTGGATGTGTTGTGTGTGTCTCACTGTCTGTTTTGTGAGCAATGCATTTTGGGCTACTCACTTGCAGGAAATCTGAAATGCCCTACTTTGGTAAACCTGCTGATGTAATTCCTTGTGAAATACACCGTTGGGGATAGAGTAGCCCAGTAATCTCCGTACCGCATGCTATAACTGTGTAATGCTGTAGTGTGATGAACTAGTTAGGTAGGAGTTCTATTCCAAGACATGGCAGGTGTTTGTGTGTGTTTGACAGTCAGAGCCTGTGTGGAGGTGGCTGTGAATGTCTAACCACTGGACATGTTGATGAGTGGGTTTTGTAGTTTTCCTATAGGGTGGCCATATTATATGTCACAATGTCCACCTCACGAGGTTTACAGATTTCAATCAGACAAGAGACTGGGTTAGCAAGCCATACCCCTACATCTGACAAAAGGCCTGGTGAATACAGTAAGCGACCCTACTATTACCCAGACTATGGTCTGAACTCATGTGTCATACACAAACACACTTGCCTAGAATATCTCGCTATGTTGCTAGTGCCCTGCACATTGTTGACAGATAGTAGACTTGGTGTGATTGCAGTGGGCTGCAGAGGGCATGGCACCCTGTCCAACAGTACAATAGGCACATAGTTGCGGACAATGTGCCTTCACTATGTTCCCCACTAGATGCCTGCAACATACGTGGTGCCATCAAATGTGATCCACAAAGGACATACAATGCCTTACACACATGCCCTGTCTGAACAGATGCCACTGACACCAGGGAATACCTGTATCATGCTATCATTGCAGGTGCAGGGTCAACCTGCTGTCTATTAGCAGGTCCTGCCACACCAGGTCAGTATTGGCACAGGCCAGTATTGGCACATCTGATGATAACAGTCAGTGTACACAACATGTGCCAGGCAAACCAGGTACACATAAACATGTCACTGTACATTATTGTGGGACGTGCACATCCCAGGCATTGTCCATGTCAAGGACTATCAAACACAGACATGGAATGCATTGCAAAGCAATGGCCACACACAATGGTAACCAGTATGACAGGACAGGTCATACAATACCCATCTGTGTGGGACATTGCAGACACTACACCCCTGAACCACACTGCAGACCATTATCAGGTGGCCTGATGCCAAGGATTACCCATCACCCAGCCTTGTACAGTCATCTTGCACAGCCAACCACTACACACCCATGAAGTAATGCACACTTGCATGTCAGTACTGGCACCTTGTGTCTGCGTGTTGGGTATGATGTTCCCAACCACAGTCACACCCAGTATAACTCCCATTGGCATATTGACTGATGTCAGACAAGTTCACATGCCCAAGCCTATAGAACATCAGGATATGTCCTGTGGTGTATGTAATACCTGTGCATTACTGCAGTGTGGCAAACTTAGTAGTTAGGATGTGTATTTGTGAGCCTGCCAAAGTGCACCAATGCGTCTGAGTCCATTACAGAGTGTGGTTGTGTTGACAATGACATCTGTTCATGTGGACAGCAATGTGTGCTACACCTAATATATGTCTACTATATCTCTGTTACAGATGTCGCTCACCGGCACACATATATTTTCTTACAGCACACCACCATGTCAGCTATGTGGCACATGGAGTAACTGCATGCACTTGTAATAGTAATGGCTAGTCAGTCAGGGATTTAAACCCCTGTACTGGTAGGTGTGTGACAGAAGATGCTTAGGTTTTAGTCTCCCAGCCTTTCTCTGATGTACTTTGCCTCTGTCTGTCCCTCCCACACACACTCTGGTGGATGTGGAGATGTACACCTGCTAAGCAGCAGCTTGTGTTTTGTAAGTGATGGTCAAGGTCAGGTAATGGCCTCTGCACCTATTGCAGTCCTCCCCTAGCTGATTGCATGTGGAACAGCTGTGGTGACATTCCCATAGCCAATTGCATGGAAACACAGTACAATATCTAGGAACATCATGTTGGTGTTTGCCCATGACAGTCACTGTGAGTGGATCCTGGATATGGTGTTTGGTAAACAGCATCACAGATGAAATCTGGATATTCCTCAAACAACATACACTGTGGAAAATAGCCTAAAGACAGGAGGGTGTTGTGCCAGACATAACTACAGCATGTAAGTGTAGCTATGCTTCATTCAGACTACTGCCAGTTTAACAGGTTGTGTGTGGTAATGGCTAGTCTGCATGTTTTAATAACTGACAACACAGTGCTCGTGTTTGTGAGGAAACCCCCATCTGTAGGGTCATTTGTGGACTGGTCAGTGTGTGGAACCATTTGTTTTTTGTGTTACTCACAGAACACACATCTGTGAACTGCAAAAGCATAGAATGAGGATTGCCATCAGCACACGGTGACAGTGATGAGTTACTGACATCTCATCCCTGATTGGACATACATCACATGAAACAGTGGCATGACAGTCATTGTCTGAGGTTATCACAGTGACATGCCAATAATGGGCCACTGCTCATAGCTGCAGTCACAAGTCATCTATGCTTTGGACAGATGCCATGCAGTATATATATATATGCATGTGTTGTGCTTCCTCTGCAAATGTATGACATCTGTTGTCTTGGGTTAATGGTAATATCTATGCATGCTGTTATAAGTAATCCTGAATGCTGTTGGGTATTACTAAGCCTTATCTGTGTTAAAACTGCAACACCATAGGCTGTATGGGATTGCAGGTCCCGGCAGAACCACCTGTCCCACTTCAGCTGGCCATGGCACCAGGCACCAGCACGTCTGGGGCCCAGCCTTGGACCTCCACCTCTATTGGCTCTGCACCACCTTCTTGTGGAACTGCCACCGAGGATGGGGCTTGCCCCCCCTGGGAGCAGGTCTAGACAGGAACTTGTCAGCCATCATACGGTCCAGGCCGTGGTGCGTAGGGAGCTCAATAAGGAGTTTCGAGGCCAGCTATGCCAGCTCGAGGGCAGAATGGCACAATTAGAAGATGAGTCTGCCCCTCCTAGACAGCCCCCAGCACAGTCACCTTTGGGGCTGTGAAGATGCAGTGGTGGCTGCCCATGGGTCCAGACCTCCGTCCCACTGTTTCCATTTGGGGGATCATTGCCTTGTGAATGTCAAACACCCCTCCCCATCCAAGGTGTCCCCCCAACATGTGTCATATACTGCCCCTGTATGCTTTCTTGTCTGTCATCCTACCCAACCTATCCTCCACGAGCATACTTACTCTCCTTACCCAACATCCCACTCTCACCTTACAAAAATGGAAACAAAAGGCCAATCTGTTCCCAGAATGACTTTCACCCCAGACATAGCTGTCCATTTCACACACGTGTCCACTGGACACATGTAACCTTTTTAATTTGCATCACAACATACTACTGTTGTCCTCACCCCTCTCTCAGGCACACAATCCTGGTATGCACATGACTCCTAAAGGTTCCAGGTATACGTGATGCAGAAGACCCCAGTGTACACACGACACTACCGGTCCCTCTATGGTTACCCCATTTAACTTTTTAATGATGATGATGTTGCTGCACACAGCACCTTGCAAGAGTACTGTTCTCACATTATGATTGGACAGGGACTGTTTTGTTAATGTAAATAAAATGCTCAAAGTAATGTATTTGGGCAATGTACAAATGTTTGCGTGTATTAATGACACATGTCAGTCTGAGGGAGTCTTGATATTACATAGGACAACACCACTACATAATACAGAAGTTGTTGCTGTTTTCCTTTTCATTCTTTTTTAATGCTTTGTTGTCATGTGGTTTGTTCTTGATATATCTATATATATCTATATCTATGTATGTAGATATATCTGGACATAAACAAACACACATACATCTACATAATGAAATACATTTCCTATACTGTTGAATGACTGTGCTGGATGATATGTTTGTGATAACATCAGATGTCTGTATATCTGCCATGGCTTAGTGGTAACTCACATTAGCTGTGGTGTGCAGGGTCCTGGTTTAGAGCCTTGCAGAGGCCATTTATTTTGTTGCTGGGCAGAACAAGGGCCGTTGGATACGAAGTGATTAAGGCACTTTTAAGCAGTTGTGAGCGGGTGTGCGCGGGTTTGCGCGATGGTAAGCAGTGGTTACTTTTGGTTATAGTTCCTTACACTCAGTTACCTTCCTGATTGCTTAACCTGTGTAAGCAGTGCTTACCCCCATGCAAACAGGCTGAAACTTTCTCACTGCTGCTTAAAAGTGCTTACTCCCGCTTACCCCTGTGCTAATTTCTTTAAAAGAAAAGAAAAAAGGGGTGATAGGAAAGTGGTGAAAAAGGGGCACAAAGAGGGAAAGACAGTAGGCAAGGTAGCTAGGGATGTGCAGGAAGGGTGTAGGGAAGGTACATAGCTGTCCATTTCTTCTAAAGCAATGGCTGTGCATATGCAATAAATTTGTCGGTACATTTGGACAACCCTGAGAGAGGGGTGAGGACAACAATAGTATGTTGTGATGCCAGTTAGAAATGTTTACATGTGTCCAGTGGACACGTGTGAAATGGACAGCTATGTATGGGGCGTGATTTTTTGCGGGAACAGATTGCCCTTTTTTTCTTTTATTTTTAGGTGAGAGTGGGATGTTGGGGAAGGAAAGTAGGTATGATCGGGGGGATAGGTTGGGTAGGATGACAGACAAGACAAACAAGATATGTACAGGGGTGGTATATGACACATGTGGGGGGGAACTCCTTGGACGGGGAGGGGTGTTTGGAAGTCGCAAGCCCATGAGCCCACAAATGGATACAGTGGGACTGAGGTCCCCACCCATGGGCAGTCAGCACTGCACCTTCACTGCCCAGAAGTTGGCTGTGCTGGGGGCTGTGTAGGAGGGGCAGGCTCACCCTCTAATTGCACCACTCGGCCCTCAAGCTGGCATAGGTGATCTCGAATTTCCCTGTCGAGCTCCCTACGCACCACAGCCCGGACCATACAATGGGTGACAGGTTCCTGTCCGGTCCTGCTCCCAGGGTGGTGAGCCCCATCCCCTGCGGTGGTTCCACCCAAAGGTGGTGCAGGGCCAATGGACGCGGAGGTTCCAGGCTGGGCCCCAGATGTGCTGGTGCCCGGTGCCATGGCCAGCTGAGGTGGGACAGGTGGGTCCACTGGGACCGGCCTTCCCATATGAACTATGTTGTCGCATGTTTAAGGCAGATATGGGTTAGTAATAGTCAACAGCATTCATGATTAGTTATAACAGCATGCATAGGTATTCCCATTACCCAGGGCACCAGATATAAATAGTTGCAAAGCAGGTGGAACACATGCATATATGGGTAAACAGTGGCCATTACAACAACATGCAGGTTTCATTGATGGCAACAGGCCACCAATATGAGAGTATTTTAACATGGCACATGCATAGAAACAGATGTGAATATTTATAAAATAATAGGACATATGTCCCAACAAAGGTTAGGAGTGTTGACATATCAAATGAGTTGTGTAAATCGGTTATTTTTGCACATATGGTGGGGGTGAGAGAGAGAGTTCAATTAACAACTAATAAATACTTGTAGTTTTCACAACATTTGTAGTCACTGCAGCGGTCTGTCCCTTACATGTATTATTACACTACCCAATGGCGTTATATTGTACAATGGTATGTTTGTAGAGTAGTATGTACGGGATCTGTGTCTTACATACAGGCGTGACAAGATGCAGGTGTTAATACAACATGTTTTGAGACTGCTCTCATACATTTTGGGTGAGATGCTGGGATGACAGGTATGTTTGCATGTACATTCTCTGACTATGTACAAGTCTGACTATCAGTTATATGTCATTAACAGCTGCCTACATTTCTTGGATCATCACACTAATTTGTTAGGGGAACAGGGCAAAAGGCAGGTGATGTGGGCCATTTATCAGGACATACTGGGCAGATTGGAACAGTTGAGGGGTATGAATATGCATACCACTCTCTATTTGAGCATTCTAGCAAAATCTTTACAGTTGTTAAGTGTAAATGTGCATACAGCTTTCTCTCTGAACATTCTAACAAACTGTGTGCAGTTGTGTGGAATGATTATGCATACAACTCCTGGGATCCAGAGCCCTGCTGTGTGTGACAAAAGCATTACAGTTAAGATCACGGTACACTATGCTATCAGGCAATTGTTATGAGGCTTTGCAATGTATTTTGTCTAATATGACTGACTGTTTGCACTTCCAACATTGTTATACAGCACTTCATACACATTTTATCTGCATACCACAGTGTGGGTAACACTGCTTATTACAACAGTACTATTTAATAACTGCAACAGTACGACAACATATGACTGCAGAGTAAATAGAAGCAATGCAGGGATTACACCTTTATTCGCAGCATATTATATAATTCTGTATACTGGTACAACACTTTCTGAGGCTCTTACATTTATTTGTTATTACAGTACATTCAGGCTATTTACTAACCTGCCTCATGACACATCCTTTGCAGCCTAGCATCATAGGCTTGCTGATTCGCAGCACGCTCATCTGCAGCTGTCAGAGAAGTACAGTGATATTTAGCCATACCTATCCATAGTATACACAAGCATGGCAATTATTAACTACGTAGTGGAAGGAGTACTTACTCAATTCTGGGGCATTCTGCATCTGCCTTCCTTCCTGGATCCACTGTTCCAGGACATCCCCCGTCCACCACTTCAGATCTGCATGGTGGTGCCTGACCTGCTCACCAGTCCATGGGGATACCTGTGGCACTAGTGAGGTCATGGGCGAGACTGTCCCAGGCCTCCATTTTGTACTGTGAGCCCTAGTACTGGCCCTGCAGTAGTCTTCTGTCATGGTGCTTTAACAGGAGCCATACCATGAATTTGGACTCCTGGATGCCCCAGAGCTGGAATCTAAAGTGAGTGCTTTCTCCCACTCCAGCCATTCTGCCTGCATGGGCATGCTACAACCAGTTATGTGCCGTATTCCCGCCTCTTCAGTTTAAGTAGGACCTGATTCCTGCACTTTTCCATAATTGGCCGGTTTCGAAAAGGCTAAGCTATGGGCATACCTGCTTACTTCAGGTTGGCACTGCTTAAAGAGGTGTACATATGGGCATATTGTATTGGCTTCCCTACACATTGCTTACAATTACTTAGTTGAGCTGTGCTGCGGTTAGCATTGCTTATTGGTTATCTAGCATTATATTTGCCTTTTGTCAATGACATCTTACTCATTACAGTTTATATATGTGTCTGGTATCTGTCATTCATGTGTACATACACTGTATGGGGTCCTGGGGACTTTATATCTTTATTACAGTGACACCTCAACTCTATGTTTACTGCAGTACTCTAATTCACATATTTATGGTCTGTGGCAGGTTATAGCACATTATTGATTTGATTTCCCTGTTGTGAGGATTAGTTTGCTGATACCTCCTTTATATGTATTGCTATCATGGTGTAGTGATTTACTACTATGATTGTGATGTACAGGGTCCAGAGTTCTAGCCTTGCAGAGGCTGGTTATTTTTCTGCTGGCCAGAACACGAGCTGTTGGGTACAGAGTGATTAAGGCACCTTAAAGCAGTTGTGAGCGGGTGTGCGAAGCTTTGTGCGGAGCTAAGCAATGCTAACCTCTGGATGCAGTTTCCTATACTCAGTTAGCCTCTACATTGGTTCACCAGTGTGAAACTCACATACCGGCACCCAAACAGGCTTACACCCGCTTGCTCCTGCACTTGCAAATGCACTGCATTTGGTGTTTGCATCTGACCCTCACACCCCTGGATGGGGGTGAGGACTATGATAATACCTTCTGATGCTTATTACATCGGCTTACATGCCTACAGTGGGGTGTTGCGACTATGTGTTCATAGGTGTTGTGTAGTGGGCTATGCAATGACATATATAGTCATACCGTA